>NW_007233896.1:196661-202170 GCF_000164805.1 Carlito syrichta | reverse complement strand
CGCGCGCCGTCGGGGTCGCGCGGGTGGGGGCTGCGCGGAGGCGTTAAGTGCTGTGCGTGGGCCGGGAAGCTGTTCCTGGGATTAGGGCGTCCTCCCCGGGCTGCTTCTCGGGAATTCCTGGGAATTCCACCCGAACAGACCCCGCGACCTCCAGGCACCTTCCATTGACGGCCCATTGAGTGGCCTTGGAGGGCTGGCTGATGGGGAGAGAGACACGCGCCCCTTGCTTCCCCAAGGCCAGGTTGGGAACAGTTCCCTCTCTCGCCCCTAAATTGAACCTGGTCATTCGGGCCAGCAAGGTGAGACTTGGAATCCATCTGTAGCTGTCGGCCCTTGACTAAATCTCAGAGCACAGGATTAAAGGAGCACAGGTTTTGGCCACTCCAGTAAAGCTGTATCAGAGTAACAGCTGTAAACACAATGCCAGACATTTACTGGCAGCTGACATCAGGCCACGCGCCTTTTACAATTAGTAGTTCGTTGACTCCTCAGAATTGCCCGTGAGGTAGGTACTGATATTATAGGTTCAGTAAGTGCTAGTGCATAGTTTGTTCCACTAGGTTGGAGAGATTTTATGATCTTTCTTTCCCCCAGGTCAGCAAAATGGAGGTATGCTTACTTAAAACTCACAGTTTACTTTGGGAGCGGGAATATGTGTATTATTGACAAATCAGTCCTTTTATAAAGTGTTTTATCTAAAGGAAAAAAATGGGAGTAGGTAGCAGTAAAAATAAACAGCCCAACGATGAAAAGGCACTCATAACAAGGTCCTACGCCTTCCTCCTCCTCCCCACCCCCAGTCAGATGGGTCCTTTTTTCAGGAAAAAAAGGAAGAAAATGAAAATCCTGGTGAACACTTTCTCTTTCTCCAATATACACAATTCCAGAGACAAACAGACTCGCATGTGAAATTTCTTGGCACCTTTTGAAAGAGAAGTTCCATAACTAAAGAAAGATGTGGAAAACAGCCTGCAATTTTGTGCTGTTTCCGCAGCCTGAGGTCAATTTCTACAAGTAATTCAATCACTTTCCTCCCTCTTCTGTGTTTCAGAACAAAAGGACGAAAGAATCACAGGTTTTAGCCACTCTAGTAAAATTCTGTATCAGAGTAACAGCAGTAAACATAAAGCCAGACATTTGCTGAAAGCTGACACCAGGCCATGTACTTTGACATGCCTTTTACATGTATTATTTCATTTAATCCTCACGCTTGCCTATGGGGTAGGCACTGTTATTATCTCCAGTTTACAGATGTGGTTCACAGTGTTAGTGCATAGTTGGAACCTAGATCTGACCTCTCAACTACCCAGCATTCTGCAACCCATGATTCACAAAAGATAATAAAAATGTTCCCAAAGTCTGCTGCTTGTTTAGAAACAATCCCTTTTATCCAAATCAGATTTTTTTTTTACATTGTGAGGTAGTTTTCTACAGCCATAAACTATCAATTGCGTGTATAGGGCCATGTTACTCATATAAAATAAACGACTTAAAATCGCTATGCCTAATTAAACCTAAACAAAGTTATGCGCCGGGAGGGACAAGTACAAATAGTCTATTCGAGAAACTGAAAATACCAGGACTAATTTCTAGTGGTGTAATAAAACAAAATTTACTTGAGTCCTCTAACCACAAAACAAATTAGCCAGTTCCCCCTCTCTTCCCCCACAAGATAATATTTATGAGCACAGCTGTTTGTACTAGACCTAAAATCCTTTCAATTAATTCACAGAAGATTTTGTGGTTGGCTGTAATGTTCATTGTTACTCCAAAAGCTGAGTGAGAGGCCTCTTGGCGTGGCACTTAGAGACATAAACCTTGGAGCCAGACTGCCTGGCTTGCCTTCATGCTAGCCTCATGGTCTTGCACAAGGTAGTTGACCTTTTGTGCCTCAGTTTCTGTAAAAGAGTCCATAATGATGTGTCTACCTCATAGGGCTTTTGATGGGGATTAAATAAGTATGTATGAAACCCTTAGAATAATGCTTTGCATGTTAGCATCATATGACTATGAAGACATGGATAGGCAAAGAGATTTCTGATTGGTTTTTTGGCCTACCCATGTGTGACTTTTTAAAAATTACAAGGTTATTGATTTTTTAAAAATACCCCATACTATGAGCTCTCTGAGGGTAAGAACCTGAGCCTAGAAGTCCTGGTACCTAGCTCAGAGCTTGAATATTTATGAATGGTTAAATTGAGAGTATGATGTGAAGCCAGCTAAAGATTACGCTTAACAAAGACTTCTGTAGCAACCGAAGCTGCATTGTTGACACAAATCATCACATTCACCAAAATATCCACCTTAGAGTTACTGAAAACAAAGGAAGTGCCTAGCGTTGTGTCCAGAAGTCACCTGATTGTGACTCTGGAGAGCTCAGAAGAAGCTCATAGCCAGAAATCATGGCTACTCTAGCTAATTGTAAGGAGGGTGGGGATATGGTCCAAATCAGAAGGAAGAAAGAAAAACTAGTCAGCAGTTCCCAGTAAATATTTAATTAGACTTTTTGTTTTCATAAGGTTTCCTTGACCATTTGAACTCTGAAAACGGAATGTGAACATCCAGAGCCATTCAAGACATTGCAAAATATATTTTCCACTGCTATATCAAACCCTTCATTTTACTCAAGAGTCATTCATATCCAGGTCAGATTCAGACTAATACAAGTTGATGGTGGTTCTGAGAACAGTGGAAACCATTACACCTTTGGACAGTATTTTCACTCTTCATTTCTACTGAGAGTTTCTTTGGTAGGGTGATCTCCAGTTACACATCCTCCTCGAATAGGGAGTTTGCAAGGGAGATGATGGGTCAGTTGTTATAATTTGCATTTGCATACCAAAAATGGCACCTGGCACACGGAATTCATTTATTTATTTATTTAATATTTGTTGATTGTGTAAGAGGAGGCAATGATTTGATGTCTGACTAAGCATCAGTGAAAATTTCCAGCTATGCCCACTTTCAACTGTCTGTATCCAAATTTATTGTCTGTGTGTGGGGGGGTAAAATATACATAACATAAAATTTCTCATTTTAACCATTTTTAAGTGTATAGTTCAGTAGCATGAAGTACATTCACCTCGTTGTACAACAATCACTGACCATCTATTTCCAGAACTTTTTTCCTTCTTCCCAAATGGAAATTCCATGAAACACTAACCCTCCATTCTTCCCTCCCTGCAATCCTGGTGACCATCATTCTTTCTATTGTCTGTCTCTATGTGTTTGATTCTTCTAGGTATCTCATGTAAGTGGGATCTCATGCTATTTGTCCTTTTGTGACTGACTTATTTCACTTAGCACAGTGTCATCAAGATTCGTCCATGTTGTAGCATGTGTCAGAATTTCCTTTCTTTTTAAGGCTGAATAATATTCCATTGTACTTATATACAACACTTTGTTCATCCATTTATCCACTGATGTACACTTTACCTTTTGGTTACTGTCAGTAATGCTGCTATGAACACAGGAATACAAATATCTCTTCAAGTCTCTGCTTCCAATTCATATATATAAATATATATATATCCAGAAGTGTATTTGCCAGCTCATATGGTAATTCTATCTTTAACTTTTTAAGGAACTAATATACTGTTTTCCACAGTGGAAAACACTTCACTAGCCATATATGAGGTTCCCAGTTTTTCCACATACTCTCCAACACTTGTCCTTTTCTGTTTTTGTTTTTACTTTTTTATCATAGCCATCCTAACAGGTGGGTAGTGGTATCTCATTGTGGTTTTGACTTGTGTTTCTTTAATAATTAGAAGTTGGGCATCTTTTTATGTGCTCATTATCCATTTGTATAGTTTCTTTAAAGAAATGTCTATGCTGGTTGATTTTTATTTATTTACTTTTAAAGACAGGGTCTATCTCTGTCGCCAAGGCTGGAGTGCAGTGGGTAATTATAGCTCAGTGTAACATTGAAATCCTGGGCTCAAGTAATCCTCTCACCTCAACCTCCCAAGTAGCTGTGACTATAGGTATATGTCACCACACTCAACTAACTTTTAAATTTTCTGAAGAGATGAGGGTCTGCTGTGTTGCCCAGGCTGGTCTCAAACTCCCGGCCTCAAGCAATGTTCCCACTTCAGTCTCCCAAGTAGCTGGGACTGCAGGCGTACATCACCACACTTGGTTATGGCTCTTTGACCATGTATTGTCTTTAAAGTGTTGTGCCATCATTGTCAATATCCATAAAAATTATAATTTGAGAACCCCTTATCTTTCCACTTCTTTTCTGCATTGTAACTGAGTATATGATACTTCTTATTTATGTGGATTTTTTTAGCTATAAAAATTTTTATACGAGTATTAGTCAAGGTCAGATAGTCTACTAGAGGACAGTGTGTAGAGGTCAACAGGTGATGACTGCAGAGCTTAACTGAGCACTTACAAAGTGCCAGCCTTTCCATGGAGTCTTTTGTTCAACCCTACAGCCCCATGTATAGAAGCATTATTATTATTCCCAACATATAGATAAAGAAAACAAGGCACAAAAAGCTTGAGTACCTTGCTCCAAGTCATCTAACTAGTTAAATGACATTCTAGGATTTGAACCAGCTGCCAGGGCTATATAGAAACAATCCCTAAAAAGAAATCACCTCCCAGGAACTCAGTGATTCTCCAAAAGCCACGTGTGATGTTTGTCCTGGATGAGCAGTGTCTAGGAGGACTGTGGTCCACACTGCCACATGCCAGCTCAGGGCACAGGTGAGACGCCCTGTATCCAGCACCACAGCATGAAGGCAAACCAACCTGCAGGTGATGTGAGGCCAAGATACAAGCTGGCACTTCACAAGCCCACAAAGCTGAGAAATTCAACAGGACAAGGCAGGAACAGGGCAGCCAAGTGAAGCCTAATTAGGCGAAGAAGCCAGAGTCCTCAAGAGAGGGGCTGGGCCGGGCTGGATGGCTCAGCCTGTAATCCCAGCACTTTGGGAGGCAGAGGCGAGTGGTTTGCCTGAGCCCATGAGTTCGAGACCCACCAGGGCAACTTGGCAAGACCTCGTCTCTACAATAAATCAAAAAAATTAACTGGGCATGGTAGCATGCACCTGTAGTTCCAGCTACTTAGAAGGCTGAGGTGGAAGAATCACCAGAGCCCAGCAGGTCGAGGCTGCAGTGGCCGTGAGCGTGCACTGGGTGACAGAGTGAGACTCCAACTCAAAAAAAAAAAAGAGAGAGGGGCTGATGTGGAAGCATAGAAGTAGCATAATGAATCCTTCCAGTACTTTGGGAGATGAAGGTGAGAGGATTGCCTGAACCCAGGAGTTCGAGACCAGCCCGGGCAACTTGGCAAGACTGCGTCTCTACAATAAATCAAAAAATTAGCCAGGCATGGTGGCACATGTCTATAGTTCCAGCTACTTGAATTAGAAGGCTGAGGCGGAAGGATCGCCTGAGCCCAGCAGGTCGAGGCTGCGGTGGGCCGTGAATGTGCCACTGCACTCCAGACTGGGCGACAGAGTGAAACTCCGACTCAAAAAAAAAAAAAAAAAAAACC
>NW_007233896.1:183303-196594 GCF_000164805.1 Carlito syrichta | reverse complement strand
TGTTTTTTTTTTGAGTCGGAGTTTCACTGTCACTCAGGCTGGAGTGCAGTAACACGCTTGCAGCCACTACAGCTCAGGAGATCCTTCCCACCTCAGCCTTCCAACTACAGGCATGCGCCACAATGCCCAGTTAACTATTTGATTTCTATTTGATTTCTTGTAGAGATGAGGTCTTACCAAGTTGCCCGGGCTGGTCTTGCACCCGTGGACTAAGGCAATCCTCTCATCTCATTCTCCCAAAGTGCTGGGATTATAGGTGTGAGCTACCGTGCCCACCGAGACCCGTCTCTTAAAAAAAAAAAAAAAACTAACAGGCACTGGCAGAAGCTTCTGTGACTCCCCATACTGTGATCTTTAAGTTGTCCAAGCAGGGGCCTCACGCTACAATTCAAAATGTGTTTTGAATTGAAAAATAATATTCATTATTAATAATAAAATAAGTATAAACATTTTGAATTGTGTTAATAAAATAGTTGCAAAATGTGTTTTAAATGTGTACCATCATCTGTAAACAGCATGACAACACTATCCTAGCAGTTATTTATGTCTTAGTGCCAACAAGCCTAGACCCTTTCTAAGAGCAGATGTTGATGGGGCAGGGTTGGGGTGAGGGGAGCGGTTAAGGGCTGGCTAGAGGGATGAGGGAAGCAGTTTAGAGTCATAAAGGGAACTGAAAGATGTGGGGGTGGTGTGTGTGGAGGACTTAGGACAAGAGCTCAGCAATTCCTTAATGTTTAAAAAAGAGTGTTTAGCAAATCAGATGGTTTTGCTGCTTCCCAAATTCCTGACACCTGTCCTGCTTGCAGTTTGCATGGAGCTGTGCTCACTCACTACCTCTTTGACCTTGGTATTTGCACTGCCCTTGCCTGAATGACTCCCATTGATCCTTCCAACTCTATTCAATCTACTCTTCTTTGGGAAGCAATTCTGGACCACCCAAGATGAATTCCCAGGCTGTCTTCCCCACCCTCCCAGGTCTTCCTGCTATTCCCAATGCATCTAGTACCCTGTGAGGTCCTTGTCCAAATCATCTCTCCATGCTTGACTCTGAGCTCCCAGAGGGCAGGAACAAATATCTGTTTCCCCAAATCTGCTGCCCAATGTCTGATGGTCATTCAATGGACGCTTGCTGAATATGGGAATTATGCCTCTCTTTAAGGACCCTCTTTCTTCCTCATCACCATACATGCCTTTGCTTCCTCTACAAACACTCAGTACCCAGATATCCTTGTCAACGAATTCGCCTTCTGTAGGGTGACACTTCCTCTTTTGTGCCTGGTAATCTTGTTAAGATTGCAGGGACAGCAAGAGCCTCACCAGATGAAATGTACAAATGAGAACACAAATTTGCCAAATAACCTGGCAAGTAAAAATATACGGAAAGCTGCAATTTCTAAAGCCTTTGTATATCTTATTGGACTTGCAGCTCCGATGATCCAACAAAGCATTTTTTTTTTTAGTTGGAATCTCACTCTTGTCAACCAGGCTGAAGGGCAGTGAAACAATCACGGCCACCACAACCTCGACCTGCAGGGCTCAGGCAATCCTGCCTCAGCCTTCCAAGTAGTTGGCAAAGCATTTTTTAACATGTTTTTTCTTTTATTTTCTTTTCTTTTTTTTGAGTCAGAGTCTCACTCTGTTGCCCAGGCTGGAGTGCAGTGGCATGCTCATGACCACCTCAGGCTCAACCTACTGGGTTCAGGCAATCCCTCTGTCTCAGCCTTCCAAGCAGCTGGCAACGCATTTTTTAAAAGTGTTTTTTCTTTTCTTTTTTTGATTCGGAGTCTCACTCTGTGCCCAGGTTGGAGTGCAGTGACACACTCACGGCCACTACAGCCTCAACCTGCTGGGCTCAGGCAATCCTTCCACATCAGCCTTCCAAGTAGCCGGAACTACAGGCGTGCCTCATCATGCCTGGTTAATTTTTTAATTTACTGTAGAGACGAGGTCTCACCAAGTTGCCCAGGTTGGTCTCGAACCTGTGGGTTCAGACAATTCTCTCACCTCGGTCTCCCAAAGTGCTGGAATTATAGGTGTGAGCCACTGCGCCCAGCCGTAATGTTTTTTCAAAGAGGAACAAACAAACAGCAGTCATTCTAGCTTTGTTCACCTTCACCCCACCCCATTTTTTTTTAAGTCAGAGTCTCACTCTGTCTCCCAGGCTGAAGTGCAGAGGCATATTCACGGCCACCCCAGCATCTACCTGCTGAGCGAGGTGATTTCCTTCCACCTCAGCCTTCCAAGTAGCTGGAACTACAGGCGCGTGCTACCATGCCCAGTTAATTTTTTATTTACTGTAGAACTAAGGTCTCACCAAGTTGCCCAGGCTGGTCTCAAACCCGTGGGCTCAGGTAATCCTCTCACCTGGGCCTCCCAAGGTGCTGGGATTACAGGCTTGAGCCACTGCACCCAGACACCCCACCCCTTTTTAAGAAGTAAATCCAGGAAAAGGAAAGAAAATCAGATTGTTGTTTATTTCCGACTCATTTATTTTTGAGGATCCCTGGGACTGGCACACACCATTAGTTACCGCTTTTCTGGCTTCAGGATTGGTATTTGAGAGAGAACCGCTAGCTGAGGGAAGTGACTCTTGGAACCTTCTAGCTCTGGCTCTCCAGCATCAACTTTTTGAATGACAAGGGGCGATCACTTACCCTTCAGGAGTCTCAGTCTCCTTATTTGCAAAAAGAATAGAATGTCCTGGATGATTTCTCAGACCCCATCTAATCCAACCATGATGATTCTGAGATGAAAGTTTCCTTAAATAGGTTTAAAAAACTCGAGAGCCGGGCTCAGTGGCTCACCCTGTAATCCCGTGCCTTTGGGAGGCTGAGGTGAGTGGATTGCCTGAGCCCGCGGGTTCGAGACCCGCCTGGGCAACTTGGCGAGCCCTCATCTCTATATTAATTCAAAAAATTAGCAGGGCATGGTAGCGTGCGCCTGTAATTCCAGCTACTTGGAAGGCTGAGGCGGAAGGATCGCCGGAGCCCAGCAGGTCGAGGCTGCGGTGGCCGGGAGCGGCCACTGCACTCCAGTCTGGGTGACAGAGTGAGACTCCAACTCAAAAAATAAATAAATAAATAAATAATAAAATAAAAACACTTGAGGTACATTTAAATGAATAAGTACAAGGCAGCAAGAAAAACCCACAGTCCTCATAGTCTCAAAAATATTGAACAACACTGTGCTATGATCTGAATGTTAATGTCTCCCCACAACAATTAAAAACAAAAAATGTATATGTTGAAACTTCATCTCCAATGCAATAGTGTTAAGAGGTGGGTCCTTTGGGAGGTCGATTAGGTCATGAAGATTCTGCCCTCATGGCTGGAATTCAATCTCATAAAAGAAGTTGAAGAGAATGCCTTTGCCCGTTTGGTCCCTTCCATCCTATGGGGACACAGAAGCAAGGTGTTAACTACAAAGCAGAGATGACAAATCTGCTAGCACCTTGGACCTCCCAGCCTCCAGAACTGTGAGAGATATTTTTCTATTATTTATAAATTACACCATCTAAGGTATTTTGTTACAGCAGCCCAAACAGACTGACACATATTAGAAGACTCGTTTTGTTTGTTTCCTTTTGAGAAGAAAATGCTTTCTTTCTTCTCCCATTTAGGATTGTTGCTGTGTGGATTAGAGGTGCAACAAGGACTCCGGCAGCCTTTAGTCACTGTGAGGGAAGCGTCTACCTGATGATGAAACGCCTATGGAGGAAGTGGAACCAAAGAATGAAGAAAAGGCCCTGGTACATTGGTTGAGCTCCTAGATCAAGCCATGCCTGAAGTGGTAATACTTCTGTGTCTTGCAGACACATGAGCCCCTAACTCTCTCCTCACGTTGGTTTCTTTTAGCTTGTCTTGGCTAAGATAAATGTTCTATCAGATGCAACTGAAATAATACTAATATAGTTTGGCAGACAAATTTCATTCAAAAAACATTTGTGTACATAAAAGAGTGGAAGAATAAACCTCCAAATAGAAATAATTAGTATCTATGGGTAATGGCATAAAAGGCTATTTTTATTCTCTTTTGCACTCTTTATTTTCCAAACTTTCCAAAATTATTTACTAATGACCTAACTTTTTATTTTTGAGTCAGGGACTCATTCTGTCACTCAGGCTAGAGTACAGTGGCACAATCACAGCTCACTGCAGCCTTGACCTCCTGGGCTCAAGCAATCCTCCTGCCTCAGCCTTCCAAGTAGCTGGGACTACAGGCATGTGACACCCCACCTGGCAATTTTTAAATTTTTTTTGTAGAGACAAGGTTTCACTATGTTGCCCAGGCTGGTCTTGAACTCCTGGGCTCAAGTGATCCTCCTGCTTCAGCCTCCCAAAGTGCTGGTATTATAGGCATAAGCCATTGCACCTGGCCTGACCTAACTCTTTAATGTTATTTTAACACACTATCCCCTAAGAAACTGTGGGGACTTTGCTGTGTTGCCTCCACTGGTTTGACCCTTTTATCTATTATTTATTTATTTGAGTCAGAGTCTCACTCTGTCACCTAGGCTGGAGTACAGTGGCACGCTCACAGCCACAGCAGCCTCGACCTGCTGGACTCAGGCAATCTTTCCACCTCAGCCTTCCAAGTAGCTGGAACCACAGGCACACGTCACCATACCCAGATAATTTTTTTATTTATTATAGAGATGCGGTCTTGCCAAGTTGCCCAGATTGGTCTCGAACCCGTGGGCTCATGTAATCCTCTCACCTCCACCTCCCAAAGTGGCTGGGATTATAGGCTTTGACCTTTTTACCTGAGTGGTCATTGAGATTTGGTACACTACTGATGTATTTTGTGAAATGGGTCATTGCTCAGCCCCTAAGTTCTGTAACGGGTTTGGCAAACTTTCTGAAAAGGGCTAGATAGTAAATATTTGGTAGGCTGTATGCTCTCTGCAACAATGACTCAACTTTGCCACTGAGGCACAAAAGTAATTGTAGATAATTTATAAATGAATAAACATGGCCCTGTTCTAATAAAACTTTATTTAGGAATACTGAAATTCAAATTTTATATAATGTTCATGTGTCACCAAATATTATTTTCGTATGATTACTTTTCAACCTTTTGTAAAAGTAAAAACAGGCCGGGTGCAGTGGTTCATGCCTGTAATCCTAGCACTCTGGGTGGCTGAGGCAAGAGGAATTCTAAGCCCAGGGGTTTGAGACCAGCCTGAGCAAATTGGTGAGACCTTGTTTCTACATTAAATTTTTAAAAATTAGCCAGATGTGGTGACGCGTACCTGTAGTTCTAGATACTTGGAAGGCTGAGGCAGAAGGATTACCTGAGCCCAGGAGATCAAAGCTGTGGTGAACCTTAAGCATGCCACTGCACTTCAGCCTGGGTGACACAGTGAGACTCTGACTCAAAAAAAATTAAATTAAATTAAAATTTAAAAAATTCTTAGCTCATGAGCCATACAAGAATTCTTAGCTCATGAGCCATACAAAAAGAATTTTCCTCCTTTTCCAACCTTTATGTTAGAGTCAGCATCCCTATACCTCTGCTCAAGAGAGCAGCCATGTTCAGTTCTTGGAGTTGTCAAAGCCCTGTTTTGACATCTGAAGTTGACTATTTCTGTGTTGAAGAACTTCAAAGAATTCTTCGTTAATTGCTGTCAGATTGGCTTTCTACTCCATGATGACCCCTAATGAGAGATGTTTAT
This sequence comes from Carlito syrichta, assembly GCF_000164805.1. Classification (NCBI taxonomy): domain Eukaryota; kingdom Metazoa; phylum Chordata; class Mammalia; order Primates; family Tarsiidae; genus Carlito; species Carlito syrichta. The sequence goes on along the minus strand of NW_007233896.1, from coordinate 190,920 downwards.
TGATCAGGCAAAAGTATTAAGTAAATGACCAGTCAATGACAATTCAAATTTTTAGAAAAAATATTCAATTTGGGAATACTTTTGAAGTTTCATTTTAGTAAGAAGGAAGAGGAGAGTGAAAGAATTATACTGATAACTATCTTGTGTCCGTTAATAGTATTTTCAGCTATGATTAACAACAAACTTAAATTACGGTAGGTAGAACACATAGGGGTCTCAAGTCCCATGAAGTCCAGAGGCAGGCGTGGCCAGAATTCATCCTGCTTCTCAACCCTGGGACTCTCTTGGTCCTTACAACATGATGGCTGTTAAAGCTCTAAGGATTGTGTGGAAGTTCAGAGAAGTAAGGAGGGGAAGAGGCAGCACCAGCTACCTGCATTCTTTCCATTAGATGAAGCAATCTCCTCCCCAGAAGCCCTCAGCAGACAACTGCTTAAGTAACATTGTATAAAATGGTGTCATGTGACCACCCTGGCTGCAGAGGAAGCTGGGAAAACAAGGTTTGTATTTTTCAGTCTCCCTGGTGATGGTGGATGGGGCTGGAGTGGTCGCTGGCAATAGAGAAGGGAGTTAGGAAGAGCTGTTGGGTTGATACAACATTTACCTGATACTGAATACAATTCCTCATAACAGGCAGAGCTCTACTACCTTGCATCGGTGAAATGGGGCATGTGATGAAGTACAGCCTTCATCTGTCTTGCTCCCTGAGGTATCTCCAGCGCCTGGCACATTCACAATCACTCAGTAAATATTTACAGAATGAATGGGTGAGTACATCCATGACAAGAACTCTTGGAAGCATGTTGTTGGACATTAGCAGGTCATGGTATGATCTACCCCCTCTTGGACAGCACACCAACAAAGAATCCGTTGGTCCACTCATCTCCCTCCTACCTTCAGTCATGTTTAACGCTGTACCATGTGATTGAATGCCCATCACACAGCCCTGCCAGCTGTCTCTGCCCATGATTTAATCCTGCTGAAATTCTACCTGTTCACTGATGTCTTTCTGGATGGTTAATGCACTGTTTCCATTACCTTGCCCAGTTGGAATGAAACTCATGTAGTGGCTGCTTAGAGCCGGAAATCATGAGATGTATTAAGATAAAGAGGGTAAAAACTTGGGAGGCACAACACAAATATTCATTCAGCCCTTTTCAGGTTCCACACCCGGTGCTGGAGATTACATATGATTATTCACATTTTACTGATGAGGAAGAAAAAGCTCATGCAGTTAACTACGAGTCTTTTAGAAATGTTATAGGTTAAATAAAACAATATTTAAAAAGAAAAAATGTTTAATTACCAAAGGCTACAAATTGGTAGATAGTGGTTAACAGTGGCAGATTGCCTGAGTATATTAATCACCTTCTCTATCCTACAATGACCAGAGCGATGAAAAAGGGACACAGAAAATCAAAGAAGAAACACCAGTAGGAAAAAAAAAATTGACAACACGTTTTTGGATGAGGAAAGATAGATGGAGAAGTGGTAACTGAGTTAGCAGGGAAAGAAAGCTGCCCCCATAAAATGTCCGCTATGGAGAAAACCAACAAGAAGAATACATGCTCATCATTGTGATATTTATTGGATGGTAAATATATTCTGGCACTTCTCAGTGCTTAACATACATCATCTCATTTAATCCTCGTGAGGTAGATAAGATTATTATCCCCCATTTTGCAACTGAGGAAACTGAGGCACAGAGATGTAACTGGATGCTTTGAAATGGACCAATTAGAGAACAAGAGAATTCTCGAAAATGAAAAGAATGTATTTCCAAATAAAGTATTGAACAATGCCTGGCCCATCCATAGTAAACATTTAGTCAATGTCAACAGTTGTTTTGGGCCATTTCCCTTCCGGTTTCACTTCCATTTTCCATTGTTGTTTTGTAATCAACTCCTATGTCCAAGTCAGAGCACTGTTTCTATTATTGGACAGAGGGTAAGACCTTAGCCTCTTGGATTACATTTCAAACTCCAATTTAGATTCCTTCTCAAAAGGAATGGACACTGAGGCAAAGAGACCAATTTTCCTCAGGTCAACTAAGTAGGTACACCTAAGAGTAGAACCCTGGTCCCCTGGATCCCAAGTTCATGCCCCTCCATCTATCTTTTCTTGGTTCAGCCTGCAGTGGACACAAGGAGGGTGTGGGGGTCTGCTTAGCCCCCTTCTTTCAGGGAATGCCTACCTCTCCTCAATTTTGTGTCTTCTTAAAGAGAATGCCAACTGTGGGGGCCATCAGAGCACCCCTATCACTTCTGGTCAAGAGGGGTCAACGACCCACACGGAGCCAGCTGGCTTCTTCCCTGGGGTTGGAATATGGACACTGGAAGAGAGAAGAGAGAAGCTACTTTTCACTAGGGTTGCTGGTTAAAGAGGCTCTTTGGCCAAAATGGGCACAGCCATCTTTCTTGTGCACCATGACTCCAGGCAAACCCAGACGATGGAAAGAGAGACAGAGAACTTTGATAACACCACAGAGTGTGACCAAGGGAAGTCCATAGATGACAGCTGTGCAGCAGGCCTAGACAGGAATTGAGACAGAAAACCAGAATGTTCTGGAAGGGAGGACTCCACAGAGAAAAATGGAGTTGATTACTTACTGATGCATTTGAGCATTTGGAATATAACACCCTGAGCACTTGGTATTTCTGATGGTGCACTTGGGGAAAAAATTAAGTATGAGTACACAGACAACCTAGCAAGGGAACAAAATGGGACAATGAACTCCAAGAAGAACAAACAGTTATACAAGAAGGGAAATATACTACATTACACCTCTTGGCTCAGCAATGAGCAATATTGACATAGTCATAATAAGGCTGAAAAAGATTGTGACATACTATGTTAGTAGGATGGGAGGAGATAAAAATGTGGGAGGGAAAGAGGAGGCAAGTTTTCATCTAGGGAAAGAGGAGGCAAGTTTTCACTGTAACAGGAAGTCAAAAGATAATGTCTAAAATGATAAGGAGTAGGAAGGGCATATTATTTAGAAATAGGAAAAAAACTGGCAAAAGAGTTAGGTAAAACAGTTGAAAATTTAAAGCAAGAAGCTCAAGGGTTTTATTACTGCTACAAGCTTTCAAAAAATCATGTGGTTTTAAAATTCATATGTGGCCAAGCACAGTGACTCACACCTGTAATCCCCGCACTTAGGGAGCCTGAGGCAGGAGGATCACTTAAGCCCAAGCATTCAAGACCATCCTGGGCAACAAAGCGAGACCTCATCTTGACAAAAAATTTAAAAATTTGCCAGGTGTGGTGACGCATGCCTCTAGTCCCAGCTACCTGGAAAGCTGAGACAGAAGGATCACCTGAGCCCAGGTATCAAGACTGCTGTGAGCCGTGATCGTGCCACTGCACTCCAGCCTGGGTGACAGAGTGAGATTCTGACTCAAATAGATAAATAAACAAAATGTACTATTATTTCATATATAAATGTATGGAAATATGAATGTATAGATAGTATATATATATACAAATTTCAAAAAAGAATGTATGTTGGAAAAATATGACAGATGATTAATAGTCCCTTGTAAAGTCACAAATATGGGTTGTAACCGTAAAAATAAATCAATTACCTTATTCCATTAAAATGAATCTGCAAGTAAGCACAAGAACGAAACTACGTGGCAGGGTGGGTGATCACACCTATAATCCAAGCACTTTGAGGGGCCAAGGTGGAAGGATCACTGAGGCCAGAAGTTTGAGATCAGCCTGGGCAATATGGTGAGATCCTGTCTCTACAAAAAAAAAAATAGCTGGGCACATGGCTCACACCTGTAATCTCAGCACTTTGGGAGGATGAGGTGGGGAGAATTGCTTGGGCCTAGGAGTTCGAGACCAGCCTGGGCAACAGAGTGAGACCTCATCTCCACCATAAATAAATATACAAAAAGAACAGGGCCATTGCCTTGCTAGAGTCTGGTGTGGCCATGGGCTCTTTGAGCCACGGCTGTCGCCATGCTTCCTGGCTTTGGTCCCCTACCCACCTTGGGGAGGTGAATCTTCTCTCTTCCTTCTCTTTCTCTCTATAATTTACTTTTAAATAAACTCTTCTTTCTTAAAAAAAAAAAAAAAAAAAAAGAACCAAAGGCATATGCTTCCCAGAAACACAAATCTCTGCGCATACGGTTGACTTAAGAAACTTAAGAAAGGTCAAGAAGAAAAAAAAGGTTGTTTTGCTTTTTCTTAGTAGGAGTCTCACTTTGTCGCCCAGGCTGGAGTGCAGTGGCATGCTCCTGGCCACTGCAGCCTCGACCTGCTGGGCTCAGATGATCTTTCTGCCTCAACCTTCCAAGCAACTGGAACTACAGGCGTGCACTACCGCACCCGGCTAGTCTTTTGATTTATTGTAGAGATGAGGTCTCAGCAAGTTGCCTAGGCTGGTCTCAAACCCGTGGGCTCAGGCATTACGCTAGCCTCAGCCTCAAAGTGCTGGGATTATAGGCTTGAGTCACCATGCCTGGCCAAAAAATGTTGTTTTATAAAGCAAGGTTCTTAATCCCAGCACTTTGGAAGGCCAAGGCGAGAGGATTACCTGAGATCACAGGTTTGAGACCAGCCTGGGCAATGTGGCAAGACCTTGTCTCTACAATAAATAAAAAAATAAGCTGGACGTGGTAGCACATGACTGTAGTTGCAGCTACTTGGAAGGCTGAAGTGGAAGGATCGTCTGAGTCCAGCAGGTGGAGGCTGCGTGGCCGTGAGCGTGCTACTGCACTCCAGCCTGGATGACAGAGTGAGACTCCAACTCAAAAAAAAAAGCTAGGTCTTTGCAACTTCACAGAAACACAAGGAGAGGTCCTTATTACAGTGGTGGCCCTAGACCTTCCAGTTAATGGGGAGGCAGCCTGTGAGCCAGCAGGAGGCAGGTTCTGGCCCCATAGTCTGCATGTTCAAGGGCATGGCTGAGCTCCCAGCACATAAAAATTGAATCAATTTAAAAATAGTAGCTGTGAAGAACATGGAACCAACCGCGCTTCCCATCAAAAGAGGACTGGATAAAAAAAATGCAGTATATATATATATATATATACAATGGAATATTACACAGCCATAAAGAAGAACAAAGTCATGAACTTCACGGCAACATGGATGGAATTAGAGCTTATAATACTGAGTGATCTCTCAGAAACCAAGAGCTGAGTATCACATGTTCTCACTCATAAGTGGACCTTGAACAACTACCGTATTACTGTAGGAAAGGGATTGAAAGTAGCAGGAAATTGTGGGGAGGGGGATGGGAGGGATATCTGGGATTGACGGTAGTCGATATCCACCTGGGAAGGAGGGCACACCTCATCAATAAGGGTACTTGCACAATGAACATTTGTATACCTAATCCTGAATTGTACCCCACAATTTCAAAATAAAAATTAAAAGAGAAAAAAAATAGTAGCTGTGAGTGTGAGTGCATGAACCTGCACCAGAGAAAAATATAGTCTCCATTTTTAAGGAACTCAATATTCTCACATCTTTTTTTCTTGCCACTATTCCCTGTAACCTTTTCTCTATGATTCCAGAGTCCTGCTAGTGATGCTAGGGACATTTACAATGCTGTCAGTTCAGTCCCGAAGGCCAAGGGTATATTCTCGAGTTGCACATATCACCGACAAGAATTCTGCTTGCCTTTTGGCACAGGTTGAACTCCAGGGTATTGGGATTTAGGCAGTCCCTGGTCTAATCACTATCTCTTAGCACACTGGGAGGAGCTGTTCCACCCAGGAGACCATAATGAGGGCCAAAGATTAGAATAATGGCAGGACCCCCACTGTGGAGTGTTGCCTATATACTAATGCATAAGACCGACCATACGGTTGCAGATGCCAGAATCCCAGGTGTGGGTTAAAAAAGGAATTAACTGACTCAGTTGACTGGAAAGTCCAAGGGGTAGTTCTGGCTCTAAACATAACTGTTTCCCAATAGTTTAGACAGTGTTACATCATCACTTCCTCTGCCTCTGTCTCTTCACACATCCAGGGTTTTTTTTTTCCCCTTTCATTTCTTTCTTTTTTTTTTTTTTTAGTAACACAAAAATACTCACTCAGACTGCATCTTCTCCCTCCACTCTCTCAGAGGAGGAGAAGAACGATCATCAATGGCCAATGGCAATCACAGCAAAGCAATGCCAAGAGGTGGCCTCAGGCTCGGAGAGAATGCCACGCCACCCCCTCATGGTTTCTGGGACTCTACATGTTCGGAGAAACTTCCCTAGGAACGAACTATAGAAATGATCCCTGAAAGTATAGTCTTTACATCCAGGTGTATGTGATCCTTAGCAGACACAATGTCAAAAAAAAAAAGAAGATTATCTTTAACCTAGCATCCATGGTAATCCCCAAGAAAGAATTCTGGTCCCACATTGGAAACACACACACACAAAATTCTGAACTAAGGATTGCATGCAACATTGCATGAAAGCAACCTGGATCTTGAGTCTGGAGGAGGACATGGTGGGCCCTGCATTCAACAGCCCTACCAGGTAGGGGATCACAAGTTCTCACAGGCCAGTCTGTTACCAGAAAAAAAGGGGGTGGAGCCACAAGCAGGCCAAAAGTACAGTAATCCACATATTCCTACAAAATATAATTTAAGGCAGGGTACGGTGGCTCACCCCTGTAATCCCAGCACTTTGGGAGTTGGGGGCGAGAGGATTGCCTGAGTCCAGGAGTTTGAGACCAGCCTGGGCAACTTAGTGAGACCTCATCTCTACAATAAACAAACAAAAATTAGCTAGCACATGCCTGTGGTTCCAGCTACCTGGAAGGCTGAGGTGGAAGGATCGCCTGAGCACATCTTGGCCTCCCAAAGTCTTGGAATTATAGGCGTGAGACACTGCACCTGGCTGATTATTTTTTCTTTTCTTTTCTTTTCTTTTCCTTTTTACTTTTTGGTGTCAAGATCATTGGATTTTTCAGCAGGAGAGTAGATCCTGTGATTATTATGCCAGGTCAGGGTCCTGGCATGAGGGTGTCCCCTCCCCCTCCTCTGAGCCAGCTTTCAAAAGTGCAGTTGGTCAGAATGTATTCAGCAGCTGAAAAGGAACAGGGACTCATGGCAGATGTCCAGTGGTGGCTGCAATGCTATCTCCCATTCCCATGCCATTCTACAATGCCACCTTGCCATCAGGAAGGGTGAATTCTCCTTGAATCTAGGTGGACTGGCGGCTGTGTTGACAATACGCACGGGATCGAGGAAGTGAGGTCATGTGACTCTGAGGCTGTCATAAAAGGTGAGGCAGCTCCACCCTGTTCTCTGGAATACTTTCCCTTGGATTGCTGAGACACCCTGTAGGAAGTCTGCCCAACCCTCCCCCACCCCCACCCCATGCTGAAGGAGGCTGTGTAACTGGAGGGGACTGAGTAAGCACTCTGGTTGGCAGTCCTTTGTCCCCAGGTCCCCCCAGCCCATGCCACACGCCAGACATGGCCTTGCTGTGGGCTGAATATTTGTGTCCACCCCAAATGTTAAAACCTAACCTTCAGCCGGGCTCCGTGGCTCAGTCTGTAATCCCGTGCCTTTGGGAGGCTGAGATGAGTGGATTGCCTGAGCCCGCGGGTTCGAGACCCGCCTGGGCAGCGAGACCTTATCTCTACAATAAATCAAAAA
>NW_007233896.1:180746-183283 GCF_000164805.1 Carlito syrichta | reverse complement strand
TGGCCGGGAGCGGCCACTGCACTCCAGTCTGGGCGATAGAGTGAGACTCCAACTCAAAAAAACAAAAAACAAAACAAAACAAAACAAAAACCTAACCTTCAAGGTGATGGTATTAAGAGGTGGGGCCTTCGGAAGGCACTAGGCCATGGAGGGTGGAGCTCTTGTGAGTTGGATTGTGCCCTTATAAAGGGACCAAAGGAAGCTTTTTTTTTTTTTTCCCTTTCTCCTTTTGCCATGTGAGGACATAGCAGCAAGGCATGATCTTGGAAGCAGGAACAAGCCTTCACCAAACACTGAATCTACTGAGCACCTGGGTTCAAAGCCTGAGTCTATCATTTAGGAGCTAGATGACCTTGGCCAAGTCACTTAACATTTTTATTACCTCAGTTTCTAACTCTGCCAAGTGGGATCCTAGCAGTACCTACTCATAGTATTGTGGATTATTGGGAGTTAATTTATATAGACTCCGGATCCCGTGTCTGAGACATAATCAACCATTCATTGATTGTTTGCTATTTTGACTATAAACGTTGAGTCCTGTGTTTTACATGTCGAAGATTTCCCTGACTCTTGATAGCTCAGACATTGCTGTTAGATCCAAAGGAATTGGCTTAAATTTAAGGCCAAAAATTGGAGTATTGAGGCGGTGGAGCTGGCCTTACAGGTTTGAGATCATGAGGTTTCAGAAAGACTTTACCTCCTCCCAGGTGCTGTCATTAAGGTCTGCAAGTCCATGGTGTCAACACTTTGTTTTTCTGTGGACATTGGGATGAACTCAAATCACATACTTTTCCATTTAATAATCAAAAAAAAAAAAAAAAGCAGGGCGCGGTGGCTCAGGCCTGTGATTCCAGCATTTTGGGAGGCGGTGGCAAGAGGAATGTCTGAGCCCAGGGGTTTAAGACAAGCCTGGGCAGCTTGGTGAGACCTCGTCTCCACAATAAATCAAAAAATTAGCCAGGCATGGTGGTGCATGCTTGTAGTCCTAGCTACTCAAGAGGCTGAGGCAGAAGGTTTGCCTAAACCCACACGTTGAAGCTGCAATAGCGTGCACGTGCCCCTACACTCCAGCCTGGAAGACAGAATGAGACTCTGACAAACACATACACACACACACACACACACACACACACACACACACAGTTACATATAAATAATCTTGATTTAAATTGATGCCACACAGGCCGGCTTGGTGACTCAGTCTGTACTCCCAGCACTTTGGGAGACTGAGGTGAGTGGATTGCCTGAGCCTGCAGGTTTGAGATCCGTCTGGGCAACTTGGCAAGACCTCATCTCCACAATAAATCAAAACAGTTAGCCGGGTGTGGTAGCGCACACCTGTAGTTCCAGCTACTTGGAAGGCTGAGGCAGAGGGATCGCCGGAGCCCAGCAGGTGGAGGCTGCGGTGGCCGGGAGCGTGTCACTGCACTCCAGTCTGAGTGACAGAGTGAGACTCCAACTCAAAAAAAAAAAAAAAAGACAAATAAATTGGTGCTGCATAGCATAAAGCACAGCTCAAAGAAACCCAAACCCTTGAGCCATTAGGGAGGTGAAGTCACGCAGCTGACCCCCATCCGGTCCCCATGACCACATCCCCGTGCTGTCTCCCCTCTTAGTCCACATAATTGATCCCTTAACCTGCTTCTTTGCAAGCTTCTCACATTTCTTCTTTATCCCTGCCAAAGAGCTAAAGAGAACCTTTCAATGAGACCATTGCTTTTCCGACCCATTTAGGAGTCAGAGTGTTTCTCACCAGCTCACACTTCAGACGTTTAGGACGCAAGTCAGTCCCAGCCAGATGGGGAGATCCCCCTGCACTCCTGAATGGCCTTGGACATCGCTGAATGGATTCTGAAGGAGGAGGGCGTGGAACCTAAGTTTCACGTGGTTTTCACTTGGAGGTTGGCAGCATGAACTTCTACCTTCTGGTAAGTACGAGTGTCCACGCCTGTTCCGGAGTCCATGTTCCAGTTAGTTCCACTCTGATTCGTGCCACCTCTGCAGCACAATGCTATTGTTCTGGCCCCAACCATCTGTTGTTTGCCAGGAGAGCAGCTTGGGCAAACAAAAGCCATGGCAGGTGGGGCAGGAAAGAGGCCTAATCACCCACAACTAGAAAACTTGTGGCAGAGGTGAAGGCTTTCAGGCTGGTTTTATAACGGACTAGGAACACGGCCGGTGGGAGGGAACAGACGCGAGGGGTCTCTCCCTATAGGGTCGACAGGAAACCAGAGAGGAACTGAGTTTACCACACTGGGCACAGTTGGTTTGCTCTGAAGCAAAGTCTTTGAAAACATTTAGCTTAAACAGATTAAAAGAGGAGGGGAAAAAAGTAAAGTGTGGAATAAGTATTACTAGATCCTGTTGCTGAATATCCTTAGACTAAGTTAAACATGGAGATTTTTTTCTTTTCTTCTTCCTTTGCCTCCTTAAAAAACAAACAAACAAGAAATGCCAGACAGCTGTTGGTGACCATAGAAATTCAACTTTATTTTTTGGGTTGATCTGTGGCTTGTTTTTTTTTTTTTTTTTTTTTG
>NW_007233896.1:176336-180627 GCF_000164805.1 Carlito syrichta | reverse complement strand
GGGCTCAGGCAATCCACTCACTTCAGCCTCCCAAAGGCGCAGGATTACAGGCTGAGACACCGAGCCAGGCTGTGGTTTGTTTTGACAAACAGGGCACAGTCCCCACAGTCCCTCCCTGTCCCTCACCTCCTGTGGCTGTCCCCACAGTCAACTGGAGCCCGCTGTGTGCAAAGACAAAATGCAAAACATCACCTTGCATGACTTGCTTTAGAAATGTATTCTAAAAAGGAGGCCAAACTTTACCTGTACAATGTCCACTTGTATACCTAATCCTGAACTGTACCACACATCTTTAAAATAAAATATATATTCAAAATAAATGCATTCTAAAGCGCTCTTTTCTTGTTAATGATCTTATTCCCAAATCCCCTAAACAAGAGAAAGGGCATATGATTATACTACATTTGAAAACTACAGTTTGAGGATTGTGTGTGTTGTGTGTGTGTGTGAATTCACTTATGCAACTTGGAAGGTCAGAGGTGCAAATGGGCACCTTTCATAATTTACAGACATTTTCGATGTGATAGGGAGAGTGAGAACTGTGTGATTCGTCACATGGTTAGAGTTTCTCTGGGGGCCGCTGGGACCTTCCATTCCAGCTGGGACCTTCTGCTGGGGAAGAAAAAGAAAAAGTAGGGAGACTCTAAAGTGCTTCAGTCTTGGGGAGGGAACAGGGAGGGGTCCTGGCATGTGGGTCCTCCTCCCCTGACCCAGCTTTCGCCAGTGCAGTTGGTCAGAGGATATTCAGCGGCTGAAGGGGACAAGGAATCTTCAAGGGGCAAACAGAGGCTGGTGTGTGGAAGAAGAGTGAGGAGGCCAGCCCCACCTTGGAAATGTTGGGGGTTTTGTGGGCTTGGTGTGTCCATAACCTGGCTTCTTTTTTTTGAGTCAGAGTCTCACTCTGTCACCCAGGCTGGAGTGCAGTGGCACACTCACGGCCACCGCAGCCTCAACATGCTGGACTCAGGGAGTCCTGTCTCAGCCTTCCAAGTAGCTGGAACCACAGGCATGCACCACCATGCCTAGTTACTTTTTTGATTTATTGTAGAGACACAGTCTCACCAAGTTGCCCCAGGCTGGTCTCAAACTCCTGGGCTCAGGCAATTCTCTTGCCTCAGCCTCTCAGAGTGCTGGGATTGCAGGTGTGAGCCACCTCACCCAGCCCAGTGCTGGCATTTGTTATATCTGCCTGGTTTTCTGTTTCTCCAGCTGCCCCCTTAAATCACCCAAGGTGGAAAGAGACAAATGTGAGGAAGGGAAGGGGTCCTAAAAGAACTCTCCCCGATGGTACTCCCTTCCCTGTGCCCTCTGGGTGTCTGGGCTTATGTTCAGCACTGCCGTTCAGTATCGAGGGAACTCCGACTGGATAACAGCAGTTCATAGGAGACAGAGAAACCAGCTTTAATGCCATAGACTTTGAAGTTACCCTGCAAGGGCGGGCGCTCTGTTTCACAAGATCTTCCAGCCTAAGTGTGTCCCAAATCGGAGTCATTTGGGGCCTCTGGAAAATCAAAACCAGATTCCAGTCCACCAGTCCCAAAGATTCTAAGGCAGAGGTTGGAGTGGGACTGAGGTATCGGTGGGGTTTTGTTGTTGTTGTTGTTTTTGAGTTGGAGTCTCACTCTGTCGCCCAGACTGGAGTGCAGTGGCCGCTCCCGGCCACTGCAGCCTCGACCTGCTGGGCTCCGGCGATCCTTCCGCCTCAGCCTTCCAAGTAGCCGGAATTACAGGCATGCGCTACCATGCCTGGCTGATTTTTTGATTTATTGTAGAGATGAGGTCTCGCTGCCCAGGCGGGTCTCGAACCCGCGGGCTCAGGCAATCCACTCACCTCAGCCTCCCAAAGGCGCGGGATTACAGGCTGAGTCACCAAGCCTGGTGGTATCTGTGGTTTTAAGTTTCCAGGTGATTCTGATAGGCAGATTTTCTTTTGAGGTGTTAGCTAGAGCGTAGGAGTGGTTCTTATGCTTTAGGGTTACTTTTTAGACACCATCAAATTTAAGGTCGGGTGGTGGGGTATGAATGAATGCCAATCAGGTGAGTAGTCCTCCTGGGCTGACCAAAATTTCTGAGATGATCATATAAATATTTACAAAAATGTGCACACAAACTGGCCCCCATCAGGTGGAGGAAGAAACTAGAATTCTCAGTCTTACACCATCCCTAGGCTGTTTTTCCTGCAGCTACCATGGGTCTACCATTCTTCCAGGAATTGTAATGTGCTGGTCAACACAATAATGGGAAGTCCTCATGAACATTTTGTTGTTATTGGCCAAACGTTGTAAGTCATAACATGCAATAAGTAGAGTATGCATAGAGTATGGTATCTTCAAAAAGAAGATTTTATTAAGTTGGGATATGTTGGGTGTAACTTTGTTCCCATAAAGAGAAGCATTTATGTGCAGGAGACTTGAAATTAATTTTTTAGGGACTGATCTTTCTCCTAAAAAGGTAAGAATGTTTAGACTGATGCTTGTGGAGTACCAGCTAGGATGATGGGAATACCATTGTTTTTTGTTTGTTTGTTTTTTGAGTCAGGGTCTCACTCTGTCACCGAGGCTGTAGTGCAGTGGCACGATTGCAGGGCTTACCATGGCCTTGACCTCCTGGGCTTAGGCAATCCTTCTATCTCACTGGGACTACAGACACATGCAACCATGCCCAGCTCATATTTTATTTTATTTTTTGTAGAGACGAGGTCTCACTGTGTTGCTTTGACTGGTCTCGAACTCCTGTCCTCGAGCAATCCTCCCACCTTGGCCTCCCCAAATTCTGGAATTGCAGGCATGAGCCACTGTGGCTGGCCTCCATTGTTTTTTTTAAAGCCTAACCCTCACAATAAAAAAATGAAATCACGTATCTAACATTGTGCTAGATGTTACTTTTCAAAAAGTTAGAGGTTAAAAAAAAATTATAATTTTTATTAATTGTGATCCTGAGGGGAGTTCAAGAAGAGCCCTAACTCCCCTCTCTCCCACGCAGACAGAAGAGTATAGATGATGTACTGTGGTCACAAGGAATTAGGACAAAGGAATTTCTTTTCAAATAAAGCCTTTTTTTTTGTAAAGCCCTCTTAATTTTCACATTATCTAAATGAATTTCCAATGACATACATGCAAGTATGAATATTCTGGGCTAATGTATCCAACGAAAAGCTGGCAGGCACTACCCACTGCAAACCTACTTCTCATAGCACGCATCTTTTAGACTTGGTATGGCCTACACCACAGAGGCTGCATCACGTGGTGGCAGATTTTTAAGACCAGGGTTGGGTCATTCATTCCTTCTTCCTCCCATTTCTCTCGGTGGATTCAGTCACCATTTCCAGGCCAGGACAATGCAAGCCCTCTCGTGAGTGACTTGCTGGAATGATCAGTGCTGTCGTTCCTTTGAGGACACCACAGATAGCTGGTCATGGTATGCCGGACGCTCTCACCAGGCTCACCTTTCAGGTGATTACTGTAAGAGTGTGGTTTCTATGAAAACTAAGTTGAATGCTATTGCTACAAATACATGAATCAATTAATATATGGGCTATTAATTAGGGATGGTCGAGGCAACAATGAAAGGTGGGGAGGAAAGGGCAACAAAGCTATAGTGATACTGCACTCAGACCTCTTGATATGTTCAGACTCTTCTAGAAGAGTCTGAAAATGGAAGACAGTGCATTTCAGGTGTGGCTATTTGAGAACAGTGACTTAGACATCCAATTAGCAGGCCCATGTGCAAAGAAGAGTCCTGGTCTCACATCAAAAAATGGGAGAATAAATAGACATTGACAGGCTTTTGTTAATGTGAAATGTGTAAACCGTGGATGCATCTTTTTTCTGTTTCAATTCTGTGCGTTTTAATACTAGCTTTCCAGTAAAGACAATTACTCTCATGGTTCTCAGTCCACTTGGGTTGCTATAACAGAATACCACAGACTGGACAGCTTATAAACAACAAACATTTATTTCTCAAGTCTAGGGGCTGGAAAGTCCAAGATCAAGGCATTGGCAGATTTGTTGTCTGGTGAGGGCCCACCGCCTGGTTCATGGTCAGCCATCTTTGCTGTGTCCTCACACGGCAGAAGGGGTGGGGGAGCTCTCTGGGGTCTCTTTTGGAAAGGTTCTAATCCCTAGCCGGGTGTGGCAGCACAAGCCTGTAGTTCCAGCTACTTGGAAGGCTAAGATGGAAGGATCACCTGAACCCAGCAGGTTGAGGCTGAGGTGGCCGTGAGAGTGCCACTACACTCCAGCCTGGGCGATGGAATGAGACTCCAACTCAAAAAAAAAAAAAAATCAAAACA
>NW_007233896.1:173791-176207 GCF_000164805.1 Carlito syrichta | reverse complement strand
ACCCATGGGCTCAGGCAATCCACTCACTTCAGCCTCCCAAAGGCGCGGGATTACAGGCTGAGCCACTGAGCCCGGCTCATTCTATGTCATTTTTAAATGCTTTGTGTTAAGATCCATTGAACAGCCAGTCACAGTGTCTCACACCTGTAATCCCAACACTTTGGGAGGTTGAGGCGAGAGAATTGCCTAAGCGTAGGAGTTCGAGACCAGCCTGGGCAACTTGGCAAGATCTCGCCTCTACAACCAATAAAGTTAAAAGAAAAATTAACTGGTGTGGTAGCATGCGCCTGGAGTTGCAGCTACTTGGAAAGCTGAGGCAGAAAGATCACCTGAGCCCAGCAGGTCAAGGCTGCGGGGGCCATAAGCATTCCACTGCACTCCAGCCATGGCGACAGAGTGAGACTCCGACTTAGAAAAAAAAGGTACGAATTCCGTTCATGAAGACTCCACCTTCATGATCTAATTACCTCCTAATACCATCAAACAGGGGTGAGATTTCAACATGTGGATTTTGTGGGACACAAACATGCAGTAAATAGCAGCTTCCAAGACTCTACTCCAGCTCTGTTCTTGCCTTTCTTCCCACAACCCAAGACCTCCCTGAAACGAATCAACTGTTGGGTTGGGCGGGAGGCGTATGGTTCACAGTGACTCTTTTACAATCAGGCAGAGGTGGCTGCTATCCAGGTTTCATCAGTCCCAGCTGCATGGCTGTAGATAACTTACTTCTCTAAATCTCAGTTTCTTCATCAGGAGCATGGGAGCAATAACAGTTACTAATTCATCATGTTCTTAAAAATTAAATGAGGTGGTGTGAGTATTTAGAGGTGTCCAGCACCCAGTAAGTTTCTAATTAATATATGTCAGTTAGAATAGTAACAAACTACTAATTGGTATTAATAACATGATGATAATTAATTATTAATAACTTGACCACATATTAAGTGTTAATTATTTATTGATAATCTTATTGATTAATTATTATTTATGTTATTATACATATAACAAAATATGCATATCAAGAACTATGAAAGATCTGAGATTTTATGCTACTTGCAAGCTAACAAGTTAGTCTGCCATAGTTTCATAGATGCTGGCAGAAGACACAATACTCCTGGGCCAGAGACAAGGGACGTTAATTATTACTCACGGCACTGCAGGAACTATGAGCTTCATGTTCACATTGATTCTCTCTGTTCCTCCAAGTCTCATGGGGGTGACGCAGAGGCAGGGCCAGGTGGATATTGTATACACAGTGGGTCCATGTAACAGCTGAAGGACCCTGAGCTTAGGAAACCCCCATTTTTATGAGAGGTCTGCAAACAAATCTGCCCAACCTTTGCCCCAGGGAGATGTTATCTTTTATCCTGGTCCGGAAACAAATCTGCCTCTGTCACAACATGAGACACATCTTTATCTCCCAAGGCTGTTTACTATACAAACATGCTTGAAAAGATTATCCAAGCTGAAAGCTGTCACAAGACACAGCAGAAACACAAGACAGCATGGTCACCTGACAATGTACAGAATGCATTTGTCATCCTGATCTCAAAAGCATTGTTTGAGCCTTGTGGCAAATACACAAAGTTGTGAGATACAGTCTGTAGGCAAATGACTGAAACATGAACTCCTTGTCATGGCATGCAATGTTCTCCACAACACGACTTCCACCTCTCTCTCCAGCTCTACCCATCTGAAATGCACTCTCCATGGCCCCAAATCATTTTATACATACATGTGACTTCAGTTTGATGAAACCTTATGCAGCCCTTTAAACTCACCTGTATTTCACCTCCTCCATGAAGACTTCCCTGATAACCCAGATGCAACCAGATGCTCTTTTCCTTCTCTGTGCCTCCAAATCACTGATCCCTCTTATGACTCTTACTTTACTTTGCATAGAGGTTGGTTGTTCTTCTCTAATGCCCTTTCTTCATTAGCTTATATTCCTCTAAGGAAAGCAACATTTAGAAACTTATGGTCCCAGTTTTGTTCAAAGGCTGTGCGATATCAGGGTTCTGGAATGGCGTCTGCAATGCTTTTGCCTTTTCCTCCTTAGTTGCTTGATGGCTTCCAGAGCATTAAGTATCAAATTCTCCCAGAAGAGACCTCAAGCAGGAAGGGAGATGAAGAGCTAAAAATGGTTCTGTTCACAATATTTGCTATTATTATTATCATTTTTTTTGAGTTGGAGTCTCACTCTATCCCCCAGACTGGAGTGCAGTGGCCGCTCCTGGCCACTGCAGCTTCTATCTGCTGGGCTCCGGCGATCCTTCCGCCTCAGCCTTCCAAGTAGCTGGAACCACAGATGCGCGCGACCACGTCTGGCTAATTTTTGATTTCTTGTAGAGGTGAGGGCTTGCCAAGTTGCCCAGGTGGGTCTTGAACCCGTGGGCTCAGGCAATCCACTCACCTC
>NW_007233896.1:112061-173453 GCF_000164805.1 Carlito syrichta | reverse complement strand
CCAACTCAAAAAAAAAAAAAAAAGACTCTCTCCATAAAACTAGTGACAGTAAGCCTGCCTGCAGTGTTCTCTCTCACTGGCTGTTCGGAGAACCATTTTAATTTTCTTTGAACCCAAAAATATTTAGCAAAATATCTGGTAGGAGTAGGTGGCCAGTAATAGAATTACTAAACTGAATTGACTTGCAAACAAAAAGAGCACATAAAGAAAGCCAAGCAGACCCCATTTTATTATGCCTGGCTTTATTGCGATTCTCAGATATTGAGTTTCACAACAAATTGAAGGTTTGTGGCAACCGGCGTCGAGCAAGTCTCTTGGCAACCATTTTCCAATGGCACGATCTCACTTCCTGTCTCTGAGTCACATTTTAGTAGTTCTTTCAATATTTCAAACTTTTTCATTATTATGATATCAGTTGTGATGATCTGCAACAGTGACCTTTGCTATCACTTACTATTGTAATTTTGAAGGGGACACCATGAACCGTGCCCCTGGAAGACAGCAAGCAGAATTCACCTTGTGTATGTTCTGACTGCTCCACCAACTGGCCTTCCCCTGTCTGCTTACCTCTCCTTGAGTCTCCTGTTCCCTAAGATAACCAATATTAAAATTAAGCCAGTTAATAACCCTGCAGCGTCCTCTAAGTGGTCAAGCAAAAGGAAGGGTTGCATGTCTTTCACCTCAAGTCAAAACCTAGAAATGATTCAGCTTAGTGAGGAAGGCATGTGGGAAGCCAAGATAGGTCAAGAACTGAGACAGGTTGAGAGCAAGCTCTCTTATGCCAAGTTGTGAATGCAAAGAAAAAAGTTCCTGAAAGATGTTTAAAGTGCTACTCCAGTGAACTCATAAATGATATGAAAGTGAAACGGCCTTATTGCTGATATGGAGAAAGTCTGGGTGGTCTGGATAAAAGATCAAACCAGCCACAACATTGCCTTAAGCCGAAGTCTGATCCAGAGTGAGGCCTTAACTCTTCAACTCTATGAAGGCTGAGAGAGGTGAGGAAGCTATGGAAGAAAAATTTGAAGTTAGTAGAGGTGATTCATGAGATTTAAGGAAAGAAGGCGTCTCTATAAGGTCAAAGTTCAAGGTGAAATACCAGGTACTGATGGAGAAGCTTCAGCAAGTTATCCAGACGACCTACTGAGATCACTGAAGGTGGCCACAATGCACAACAGATTTTCAATGTCGATGAAACAGCCTTCTGTTGGAAGAAGGTGCCATCTAGCACTTTCACAGCTATAGAGGAGAAGTCAACGCCTGGCTTCAAAGTTTCAAAGGACAGACTGTCTCCCTTGTTAAGAATGAATGCAGTTGTTTACTTAAAGTTGAAGCCGGCGGATGCAGTGGCTCAGGCCTGTCATCCCAGTACTTTGGGAGGCCGAGGTGAGAGGATTGCCTGAGTACAGGGGTTCGAGACCAGCCTGGGCAATTTGGTGAGACCTCATCTCTACAATAAATCAAAAAATTAACTGGGCGTGGTGGTACGCCCTGTAGTTCCAGCTACTTGGAAGGCTGAGGTGGAAGGATCGCCTGAACCCAGCAGGTTGAGGCTGTGGTGGCCATGAGCGTCCCACGGCACTCCAGCCTGGGTGACAGAGTGGAACTCTGACTCTAAAATAAAATAAAATAAAATAAAAAGTTGAAGCTAAAGATCATTAACCACTCTGAAAATCCTGGGATTCTTAAGAATTACACTATATTAGCTGGGTGTGGTGGTACATTCCAGCTACTTGGAAGGCTGAGGTGGAAGGATTACCTGAGCCCAGCTGTTCAATAATAATAATAATAATAATAATACACTATATTAACTCTGCCTGTGATCTATGCATGGAACAACAAACTCTGACTGACAGCACAACTGTTTTCAGCATAAGTATTTAAAACCCACTATTAAGAACTGCTGCTCAGAAAAAAAGATTCCTTTCAAAGTATTTTTGCTCTTTGATGATGCACCCAGTCACTGAAGAGCTCTGATGGAGATGAACAGAAGATTAATGCGGTTTTTATGCCTGCTAACACACCATTCATTCTGTGGTCCTTGGATCAAGGAGTAATTTCAATTTTGAAGTCTTATTATTTAAGGAGTACATTTCATAAGGCGTTAGCTGCCACAGATCGTGATTCATCTGATGGATTTGGGCAAAGCAAATTGAAAATCTTTTGGAAAAGATTCACCATTCTAGTGCCATTAAGAATCATTTCATAGCCGGGCTTGGTGGCTCAGCCTGTAATCCCAGTGCTTTGGGAGGCCAAGGTGAGTGGATTGCCCAAGCCCGCAGGTTCAAGACCTGCCTAGGCAACTTGGCGAGACCTCATCTCTACAATAAATCAAAAATTAGCTGGGCGTGGTAGCGTGCACTTGTAGTTCCAGCTACTTGGAAGACTGAGGTGGAAGGATCGCCAGAGCCCAGCAGGTCGAGGTGGCCAGGAGCAGCCACTGCACTCCAGTCTGGGTGACAGAGTGAGACTCCAACTCAAAAAAAAAAAAAAAAGAATCATTTCATGATTCATGGGAAGAGGTCAAAATGTCAACATTAACGAGAGTTGGAAAATGTTGATTTCAACCCACACGGATAACTTTGAGGAAGTAACTGCAAATGTGGTGGAAATAGCAACTAGAATTAAAAGTGGAGCCTGAAGCGGGGACTGAGTTGCTGCAATCTTGTGATCAAACCTGAACAGATGAGGAGTCGTTTCTTATGGATGAGCAAAGAGGGTGGTTTCTTGAGATGGAATCTTCCCGGTGAAGATGCTATGAACATTGTGGAAATAACAACTGAAGGTTTAGACTATCACATACTTTGTTGATAAAGCAGTGGCAGACTTTGAAAGGACGGACTCCTGTTTTGAAAGAAGTTCTACTGTGGTTAAAATGCTAGCCAACAGCCTCACATGCTACAGAGAAATCTTCCATGAAAGGAAGGGTCCGTTGATGTGGCAGACTTCATTGTTGTATTATTTTAAGAAATTGCCAGGCCAGGCGCAGCGGCTCAAATCTGTAATCCCAGCACTTTGGGAGGCTGAGATGAGAGGATGGCCTGAGCTCAGGGGTTAGAGACCAGCCTGGGCAACTTGGTAAGACCTCGTCTCTACAATAAATCAAAAAAAAATTAGCTGGGCATGGTAGCATGTCACTGTAGTTCCAGCTACTTGGAAGCTGAGGTGGAAGGATCGCCAGAGTCCAGCAGGTCAACACTGGGGTGGCCATGAACGTGCCACTGCCCTCCAGCCTGGGCAATAGAGTGAGACTCCAACTCAAAAAACAAACAAACAAAAAAAGAAATTGCTGCAGCCACCCCAGTCGTCACAATCACCACCCTGATCATTCAGCAGTCATGAACATCGACGGAAGACCCTCCACCAACAAAAAGATTATGACCCAATGCAGGCTCAGATGGCTATTAGCATTTTTTAGCAGTGAAGCTTTTTTAATGATGGTATGTACATTTTTTAGACATAATGCTACTGCACATTTAATAGACTACAGTATGGTATAAACATAATTTTTATATGAGACAAAAAATACACATGACTTATTGTGATATTTGCTTTATTATGGTTGTCTGGAGCTGAACTTGTAATATCATCCCTAAGGTATGCCTGTATTTTTAAAAAGTCATAGAAGGCGGGCTTGGTGGCTCAGCCTGTAATCCCGTGCCTTTGGGAGGCTGAGGTGAGTGGAATTGCCTGAGCCCATGGGTTCGAGACCTCATCTCTACAATAAATCAAAAAATAAGCCAGGCATAGTAGCACACACCTGTGGTTCCAGCTAATTGGAAGGCTTAGGCGGAAGGCTTGCCTGAGCCCAGCAGGTCAAGGCTGTGGTGACTGTAAGCGTGCCACTGCACTCCAGCCTGGGTGACAGAGTGAGACTCCAACTCAAAAAATAAAATAAAATAAAATAAATAAAATAAAATTAAAAGTCATAGAAATTCCAGGCTGGGCACAGTGGCTCACACTTATGAGCCCAGCACTTTTGAAGGCTAATGCGGGAGGATTGCTTGAGCCCAGGAGTTCGAGACCATCCTGGGCAACAAAGTGAGACCCCCATCTCTACCAAAAAAAAAAAAAAAACCAAATTAGGAAAATTAGCCAGGTGGGCATGGTTGCACATGCCTGTAGCCCCAGCTACTCAGAATGCTGAAGCAGGAGAATCACTTGAGCCCAGGAGTTCATGGCTGAGGTGAGCCAAGCTTGTGCCACTGCACTTCAGCCTGGGAAACAGAGTGAAACTGTCTCAGAAAAACAGTTACAGAAATTCCAAAGCTGGAGAGTTTAATCTTGGCTGCAGTGGTCAGTCTGGAATAATAAAATAAGAAGCATTTGAGATATACTTTGAAAAAAGGAGTTAGAACTCAGTTGTTTACATGGGTGAGGGGAGAGGGATAGGCTATCCTCCAGGAAAAAGGGGAAAAACTTCCCCCAAGTCGAATACTGTTACCCGAACACCTCAGGCCATTGCTGTTCACCGGGATTCCTCCTGCCAAACCTTTTGTGGCTTGGTGCCTCACAACACTGAGACAGCTGCTCAGAGAAGTCTTGTCCCACCATCCTGTCCTATCCAAAATATTCTCCTCCACTGCCGTTTTATTATTCCCCTCCTTGCTTATAACCACCCGAATCATATTTTAAATTTTATTTGCTTATTCTCATAATACAGTGATTCTTTGTGTCAGGTTGCTTGGGTTGCTTGAACAAAATACCAAAGACCGAGAGGCTCAAATGACAGAAATGCATATTCTTCAGTTCTGGGGGCTCAAAGCCCAAGATCAAAGTATTGCAGGTTTGGTTTCCCCAGGGGGCCTCTCTCCCTGACTTGCATGCAGATGGCCGCCTTCTGTTTGTGTCCTCACATGGTCTTTCCTCGGTGTGAGCACATCTCTACTGTTGCTCCTTGTGTCCTAATAAGGACATCAGTCCATTAGATTTAGGGCCTACTATAAAGACCTCATTTTAACTTAGTCACCTTGAAATGCCCTCTACTCCATGTACAGTCACACTTGGAGGTACTGGGCTTAGGTTTTCAACATCTAAATATTTGGTGGGTGATACAATTCAGCCCTTCACATTATTCTTTCATTTTCCAAATTATTTTCATCTCTCCTGCAGGGATATGGGCCACACGAAAACAAGGACTTGGTCTCTCATCGCTGAATCTCCCGTGCCTGGAATACGGTTTGGTGCGCACACACACTGTGTGTTCACGACTAAGCAGTATTGAGTGCCTACTGTGTGTGTGCAGGACCAAGCACAGTGTTGAGTGCCCACAGTGTGTGAGCAGGACTAAGCACAGTGATGAGTGCCTACCTTGTGTGTGCAGGACTAAGAACCGAATTAAAGGAATCCAGGTTCTCATTTGACTATACTCTTTGGGGTTAGCTCACTGTCCTTGGTGGTAAATAATAAGTTGATTAGAAGTTTAGGTTCTCAGGCCAAGTGTAGTGGCTCATGCCTATAATCCCAGCATTTTGGGAGGCCGAGGTGAGAGGACTGCCTGAGCCCACGGGTTCAAGACCAGCCTGGTCATGGTCAACATGGGGAGACCTCATCTCTGTAATAAATCAAAAAATTAGCCTGGCATGGTGGCTTGTGCCTGTAGTTCCAGTAACTCGAACGGCTGAGGTGGAAGGATCACCTGAGTCCAGCAGGTTGAGGTTGCTGTGTCTGTGAGCATACCATTGCACTCCAGCCTGGGTGACAGAGTGAGACTCCAACTCCAAACAATGAAAACCAGAAGTCTAGGTTCTCTACCAGACCTGCATCTCTGTCTTCAAGGGTGGTCTCTGCCTTCTCTCTTCTAGCTGCTGGGTTCAGGGAAGCGATAGTCACTGAGGGGTCTCTGGCCTGTGCTGCTTGCTCACTAGTCTCTTCTGCAGAGGGACTGACCTAGCAGCTGGATGCCGGAGCCTCCCCACTCATGTCCAGACATGTAGCATTTAGAGGGTGGTGCTGTTATGCATTGCTGACGGCCCTGGTTCCTGCCTGTTGGGCCGTTCCTGCTTTCTGCAGCCGCCTGTCCTGGTTGTCTGCGGGTCGAGCAGTCCGGTCAGCCACTCTGTGTCCTCCCATGGTGACACCAGGTTGACATAAAAATGCCTCAGGGTTGGGGCACTTTCTTTCTGGAAGATTTCTTCCACTCTCCCTAGGCTGCACCTGGGGAGCCAGAAACAAACATTCTGGTTTCTGCTCAGGGATTACCGGTTCCCTTGTCTGATATTCCTACTTTGATCTTTGTACTTGTCCTTATGCCCCTGGGATCTTGACCCCAGGATCAGGGAAGTCTCTCTCCTCCCCCTTCTGGTCTGTGGGGACTTCCTTTACACCAGAGGAGGTTCCTTCATGACTTCAGCCTTGTGGCATACTCTCAAAGGAGGAGAGGCTGCCGGAAGAAGAGGTGGAGGAGGAAGGTAGAGAAGGAACAGGAACAGAAGGAAGAGAAAGAGTAGAAGAAGAAGAAGGAGAAGAACAGCAAGCAGGAGGGAGAGGGGAGGAGCACCAAGTGGAAAATTCACCAACAGGCATTTCAAAAATAGCTTCCTCGTTGCATCACCATGGATGGAAACTTTCCGAGCTGGGAGGGAGAAGTTGGCGAGTGGGGATTGGCTGGGGGCCCGAATGGCTTCTGGACCTTTCTCTTGCTGACCCAGGAAAGCCTTGTGGGTGGGAGGCCAGGCACCATCAGCCATTCTGGCCATCCCAGCATCAGGGTAGCCATGAACCCCTCACTTCCTACACCTGGAAGGTTCCGGCTCCCTCAGTCACCTAAATCCCAGAATAAGGCGTGGGTTTCCAACGTGTACCAATGTGCTTAAGAGGAGGGAAGCCACTGAATCCAGGCAGTTCCCTCTCAGCCCACGATCAAAAGTCTGTTTTGTGTGAAGCTTCAAAAATTATAATGAAGCATCGTTGCTCTGCCCTCAATCTGCTGTGATCTCATCCTTCCATTAGAGGTCTCTGGTTTATTCCTGTGACCAAAGCAAGATGTCTCTCCGGATGTTCGAGAGTATTCTTTATCCTTGGTCTTTTGACAAGTGTACCACCGAAAGGAAATCGAATAGCAATTACATAACATCGTCTTCTGAATGTCCTTTGTGAGGGGCTGCCCATTGGTAAGTATAGCAGTACATGAGACGTTTAGCAGTGCTGTTCACACCTTTCCAAGTATCCCTGCCTAGCTTTTAGTGTCTGGAAAAGCTGGCTTGTTTTGACTTACGCGGTCCAGCAGACTGATATCGCTATCATGCTATAACATATCTGCAAAGATGGGGAAACAGAGAATTCATAGCTATGAAAAAAGCATAGTTTCATGATCTGCATGTGATGAAAAAATGCATTTGTAATTTTTTATTTTTTTGAGTTGGAATCTCGTTCTGTCGCCCAGGCTGGAGTACAGTGGCGTGCTCCTGGCCACCGCAGCCTCAACCTGCTGGGCTCAGGTGATCCTTCTGCCTCAGCCTTCCAAGTAGCTGGAACTACAGGCATGCGCCACCACACGCAGCTTATTTTTGATTTATTGTAGAGATGAAGTCTCGTTAAGTTGCCCAGAGGGGTCTCAAACCCGTGGGCTCAGGCAATCCTTCACCTTGGCCTCCCAAAGTACTGGGATTATAGGTGTGAGCCACCCTGCCCGGCCAGGCATTTGTAATTTTATGTAATATTATAGTCCACAGAATGCTGGGCATGCAGTAGTGATAGTGAAGGTTGATCTCTTTGGCCATACTGCTGTCCTTGCTGCTGAGAAGATGCTTAACAATGGTCCCCAGGATGTGACACGAACAGCTCCACGGGACAGTCATTTTCTGTACAAACACGAAGGAGGAAGTGACCCTGCAAGCCCATGTGGTCTGGGGCACATGAAGGAAAGTGCAAACAGGACCAGAATAGAGTCTGTCTTTTTCTGAGCATACAGGTGATGATCAGACATCCAGTTTGATTTCTAACAGAACCCGCTGAATAGCCTGTGCAAGTTATTGTTTCTTTATGGAGGTGAACTATTCAGGATTCTTGCAGCTGTGAGTGAGACATAAAGACGTTAACTCAGACTGGCACAAATAAAAAAGGAGAATTCGCCGGCTCATGGTACTAACACATGTGGGTTGTTTCTGCCTTTCAACATGGCTTGGATCTAGCGTTTAAACCGTGTTATCATCACCCCTCTCCCCATCTCTCTCTCTCTCTCTCTCTCTCTCTCTCTCTCTGTCTTCACTTCACATCTCCACTTATCTCTGCTTGGTCTCAGTTTTCAAACAGTTGGGGGCTTTCCATGTGACTGTCCCAGACTCAGTTGCCCTGGCTTACCAGTTGCAAGGAGAAAGAGACAGTTGTGCCTGTCAGCCCTGGTACAGAAATCCCAGAAAGAAGCCAGCCTGGGTTAGTTTCCATACTCATCCTCTGTGATTGTGAGACAGGAGTAAGCAAGAAGCCGGCCGGTTAGGCATACAGGGCGGGTCTCCCGCAGGACTCCATTTTACCTGGTGCTGCAGGCTCCGGACAAAAGCCACCCCCAATTCCCTTTGTGCTCGCTTTCTCTCTTTTTCACGCACCTTCTCCTAATTGGCCCTTCTTCGATCCTCTGCCCATCGGCCCTTTACATTACCATGGCACTTTTTAGTCCTTCCTACTAGCCAATTAGTTGAGTGTATTTTCAGTCCCTACTATCAACCAATCAGCAAGCTCCGAGTACCATATAAACCCTCAGCCTGGCCTCAGCGGCTCTCTCTTTCCCCAAACCTACGTGGGGCCCCCCAACCCACGAAAAGATTGCTGAGAGCAAAATATCGTTGCTTTCAAATCCTCACCTTTCCCCTGCCCACCTGCCCCTGCCATCTCACTAGAAACAGGAGGCCTGCTTCTCCCCAATTTGCAACCCCCTCGGGGTGACCCACTTGGAGTGACCTACTTGGGGTAGCCCACTCGGGCCCCTCTCGGGCCCCCTCCAGCTGCGAGAGCTGCAACATTCTGCTTTCCTGAATACACTTCGACTGGCTCACCCTTCGATGTCCTGGACCCTTCATCCTCTCGGTGGTGAGATGAGAACCCAGGATTCATGGAGACAAGAGAGCTGTGAACTCTCCTGACCGGGAAGGGAATTCTCCAAGCAGGGGCTGAGCCACGTCTCCACAGCTGTGGTATCCCCGAGTTCCCGGGCGCCACCGCATCCTCCACATGGGGTTCTTCAAGCAAGAGCCGCCAACTGGGGCGCTAAGAGCTGTCACACTCCTCCGGGCTCGCGCTGTCGGGCATCTCTGAGTTCTGGGGCGCCATGACATCCTAGGTCTCCACGTGGGTCTCAGGGCGCCATTGTGCACTTGGACCCGTTTTGGGGGCCCACGTGGGTCCCAGGCTGGCAGGGCAGCCCCTGTGCAACTGTGACAGTTGCAGCCGTAGATACACTTATGGTCCGGGACTGGGTCATCCATCAACTCCTGACACTCAGGTGGAGGAGAAGGCAGGAATAGTTACATGGAGAAAGATTCCGCAGGAATGAGGGTTCTGTTTCCAGAATAAGCAGAGATGGGGCACTGGGCAAAACAATGAAAAAAAAAAATCAAGAGATTTCCACTATAAAGATCTACATAAAAATATGCTTATTTTTAATTTTGGATTCTGGGTTCAGATATTCTCAGTCAGTCAACCTAATTAATAAGGTAATAATACTCTTTATGAAGAACCTATTGAAAAATTGTTATTTTGAAAACTTAGGGACAGGTTCAGTGGCTCACACGCATACTCCCAGCACTTTGGGAGGCCGAGGCAAGTGGATTGCCTGAGCCCGCAGGTTTGAGACCAGCCCAGGCAACTTGATGAGACCTCGTCTCTACAATAAATTAAAAAAAAAAAAAAAAGCCAGATGTGGTAGTGCGCGCCTGTAGTTCTGGCTTCTTGGAAGGCTGAGGTGGAGGGATCGCAGGAGCCCAGCAGATCAAAGCTACGGCGGCCGCAAGCCTGCCACTGCACTCCAGCCTGGGTGACAGAGTGGGAATCTGACTCAAAAACACCTCCCCAAAACAAAAAACTTAGATCACTTCCCTCTGCCTCAGATAACAGGTCTGCCAGCTCCAGCCCCACCTCTCCTTCCCTGGGGAGCCCACATTGAGGAGATATGTTGCTTTCAAACCCTTGCTTTTCCTCTGCCCACCTGCACCTGCCTGCTTACTAGGAGCAGAAGGCTGCCTGCTTCTCCCCAATTTGCCTGGTTTATGTATTATGTGTTTGCTTTTATCATAAATAATAATAAAAAAAACTTTATAATGATTTTTAAAAACCTTAGATCAGAGAAGTCACCAAGATGGGTGACTGGGTGCCCAATGCTTGTCTCCTCCACAAGGAGAAACGGAAACAAGTAAATACCTGTACTTTGAATGGAGTGTCTAAGGGAGAACATTGAAATTCAGCAAGGAAGTGATGAAGACCCACCGAAATGCAGAAACTTGGAGGGTCGCAGAATAGAGAGGGAAGCAAAGCACCTGACCAGGGTTGACTTGGAGTCAAGAAGGGCTCCCCATTGTAGAAAAGAGGTAAGAGAGGGCTCCCTGGCTGTCCTCATCATCCCCGTGAATGCCTGAAATCCTAGCTACAAGACAGCACCATGTTCCTCACAGTCCCTGAGCCCAGTGGAAGTCCCTTCCTGGAGTCCATGAAGTTGCATTGCCTTAGAGAAAAATCTCACACTGGGTATCCCAAATTCTCTGGGACCCAAGGCACCATTTTGAGACTGGAGCCATGCCAGAGTGCATTGTGCCCTGGGCTCCAACAGTACCTGCATCTGGAGATGCAGGTGAGAGGATGCAGGTGAGAGGATTGCCTGAGCCCAGGAGTTCGAGACCAGCCTGGGCAACTTGATGAGACCCCCATCTCTGCATCTCCACATTCCTAGGGCCCCATTGTCATCCCATCATGCCCACGCCAAGGGATGCAGTGCCACAACCCCAGCTAGACACAGCGACACAGTCATGAGTCTAACATCGGAGCCCTCACAGCACCCTACACTGCAAGGAATAGGTAGGTGGGCCAAGTCCAGGGAAACCCATGTGTGCACTCCTCAGGGCCTGAGAACCAGACACCAGGTGACCCTGTGCTGTGGAGGCAGGGGTACATCTTTGCTGAGGGCAGGAGACTACCAGGCAGGCTGGTTTCCAGAATCTAGGGGCATGTGCACTGGCCATGGTGGCTCCACTCGTCTTGGCAGGGATCCTACCCGTGATGGCAGGGTCTGGACAGGCTGGTCCCAGTCCCTGGGTGGCTCTGCCAGTTGAAGGGTTAGGGTTGCTGGTGGTGGCGGGTGCAGGGCAGGCTGGTTCCCAGGCCCTGAATGGTACGTGTGGTGGCTTTCTGGTTGAAGGTGTGGGGTAACTACTCACCAGATCAAGAGAGAGATCACTGCTACAGGAAGGGAGTCTCCCTCATGCTCTTGCCAAGTCCCTATCACCATTTTTCAAAACAAACAAACAAACAAACAAACAAACTTCTATCATGTCCTCTAATAACACAGAGTAATTTAGCCTATTTTAAATCTTCTATAAATTCATGCAGCAGATGGTTTTTCGTGTGTCTGGCATGTTGTGTGTCCTTCCCTTGCATCATGATTTTGAGATTCATTCATGTATCAGGAGTTTGTTCTTTTCATTGCTGGGTAGTATTCCATTGTATGACCAGACCACAATTTGTTTATCCATTCTACTGTTGGTGATATTTGGGTTATTTCCAGTTTCTGGCAATTCTATATAAGGGTTCCATATCTTCGGGTGCACATATCTATGCACTCCTGTTTAGTAACTTCCTAGAAAAGAAATTGTTGTGTCGTATGGTATGCATATATATAATCTGAGTAAATATTGACGGTTTTCCAAAACTGATATATAGAATACAATAAAGAGAGGAAATCTATAATATTGAGAACAGAAATATCATTAAAGAACAAAATCAAAGAATCCAGCACCCAGATTTGTTTTTAAACACCATTCTCCAATAATAAGAACTAGGTTTTTTTCTTTCTTTTCAGTTGGCGTCTCTGTCACCCAGGCTGGAGTGCAGTGGCACGCTCACGGCTACCCCAGTGTCGATCTGCTGGGCTCAGGTGATCCCTCTGCCTCAACCTTCCAAGCAGCTGGAACTACAGGTGTGCACTACCATGGCCCAGCTAGTTTTTTTGATTTATTATAGAGATGGAGGTCTCGTCAAGTTGCCCAGGCTGGTCTCGACCTCTGGGCTCAGGCAATCCTCTCACCTCCGCCTCCCAAAGTGCTGGGATTACAGGCGTGAGCCACCATGCCCAGCGGTGCAGATGTTAAAGTATAAACTTAGGTGGCTTCTGATGACATATCAAGAAACTCCAACAGTCCTAGAGTTGTCTCCACACCTCTGATAACTGACTGTGGGCTCTTAGGCTTTCGTGTACTGGAATTGGCATGAGGCAAACAGACTCCCAGGCAAGGCTTTGTTGGGGCCTTGTATCCAGATACAAAGGAGGTGGCACAGGAAGGAGGGTCCTCCAGCTGCTTCCCCAAGGGTGCCACTGGGGTCATTTATTTGGCTTGTTTGCTGAGTCATTGTGTGAAGGCAGTGGAGTCTGGACAGCCCAGTTGTCCATCATGCTTCTACATATATCGCATGACCAAAAACTGGCAGATCGCCGGGCACCATGGCTTATGCCTATAATCCTAGCACTTGGGGAGGCCAAGGTGAGAGGATTGCCTGAGCTCAGGAGTTCGAGACTAGCCCAGGCAAATTGGCGAGACCTCATCTCTACAATAAATAAAAAAATTAGTCAGGTGTGGTGGTGTGTGCCTATAGTTCCAGCTACCTGGAAGGCTGAGGCTGAAGGATCACCAGAGTCCAGCAGGCTGAGGCTGCGGTGGCCGTGAGCATGCCACTGCATTCCTGCCTAGGTGACAGAGTGAGACTCCAACTCAAAAAAAAAAAAAAAAGGAACTGGCAGTGAGCCCTTCTCTGGGCAGAGATGTTAGTATGAGTTAGTATGATAATGAAGCAAAGTTTATGATCTGTGACCTTTCATTCTTGAGGGCTGTGTGCATGCAGGTTGGGGGCTGATTGCTGTGGATAAGATTTGTGGTGAAATCTTGCTCATTGCAGGTTCTCCACGTGGTCAAGCTGGTGCAGGACTTGGGTTAGCCGGCAGGGAGAAATACTGTCTTCCTACATAGAGTGGGGGTGGGGTCGAGTCCCTTCCCTGTTCTGTCTCAGTTGTACAGATGAACACTCCTAGACTTTGCCGGTATCCTTTCTCATCACAAATCATCTTTGCAAGTGAAGACAAGCCTGTGGTAGGAATCTGGGAAACAGCTGACTTGAATCCGGGCTCAGAAGCGGGGGTGGTGGGGTGTGGGGGGAGGAGGATGTGAGCTATGGCTGTCATGCATGGGAGGCAGGTGTGGTTGGGGGGGGTGCCAGGTACAGCGAGAAAAGTTCTCTTCACCCTTTCCCTATGAGGAATATAACCCTGAGGGCTCCCTTTTATGCCAAATGCCAAGAAATAAGCACCACATGAGATATTTGTTGACACTGGAACATGAGGGGAAATCAAGTCCCGCCAGGATAGCTTGAGGGGAATGTGTTGTAGATAATGCAATCTGGCCTGCGGGGTGGCTCAGCCTATAATCCCAGCACCTTGGGAGGCCAAGGTGAGAGGGTTGCCTGAGCCCACGGGTTTGAGACCAGCCTGGGCAACTTGGAGAGACCTCGTCTCTATGATAAATAAAAAAATCAGCAGGGTGTGGTAGCATGTGCCTATGGTTCCAGTTACTTGGAAGCCCGAGGCAAAAGGATTACCTGAGCAGGTTGATGCTGTGTTGGCCATGAGCATGCCACTGCACTGCACTCCAGCCTGGGCAACAGAGTGAGATTCCGACTCAAAAAATAAAAAAAATTACACAATCTCTGAGCTTTAGGGTTGGGCTAGTTCGAGCTTCCCACATGCTGTAACTGCTGAGTGACTCGCTTTTTAAACCAGCAGCAGGCCACGGGAAATGCAAACAAACATTTTAAAAATCCACTTGGACGGAGGAGATCCCTAACTCGGTTTACCAGAGCTGGATATTTAACATTCTGGACCCATTTTTATCAGAAGAAAGTATGTTGCGGACAGCCAACAGGCCCCAGGCTGCCCCTCGAAGTCTACGTAACCCACTGGGAGCTGAACACAGGTAATGGGGCATCCTTGTCATGGAGAAAACCAGTGAAAAAACAGAAAAGCAGTTAAATGGGAAAATTCGTCTTTGTTTCTCCCTTTAGAATTCGTGTGTTAGCCGGGCTCGGTGGCTCAGCCTGTAATCCCATGCCTTTGGGAGGCTGAGGTGAGTGGATTGCCTGAGCCCGCAGGTTTGAGACCTGTCTGGGTGGCAAGACCTCATCTCCACAATAAATAAATAAAAAAAAAAATCAGCTGGGTGTGGTAGCGCATGCCTGTAATTCCGGCTACTTGGAAGGCTGAGGCGGAAGGATCGCCGGAGCCGAGCAGGTCGAGGCTGCGGTGGCCAGGAGCGGCCACTGCACTCCAGTCTAGGTGACAGAGTGAGACTCCAACTCAAAAAAAAAAAAAGAATTCGTGTGTTTGAAGAACA
Source organism: Carlito syrichta (assembly GCF_000164805.1). NCBI lineage: Eukaryota > Metazoa > Chordata > Mammalia > Primates > Tarsiidae > Carlito > Carlito syrichta. The sequence goes on along the minus strand of NW_007233896.1, from coordinate 158,871 downwards.
GGGCATGAAATTAATGGAGAAATAAATGGCGAGACTTTTTTTTGTTGTCATTACAATTCTGAAGGGAATTTGTTGGCCCTTGCAAGAACCTTAGGAACCAAAAAGCACTAGTTCTTTACAAAGCCTTCTCACACTGCTTGTGTGTGTGTGTGTGTCTTGCTGTATGCATGTGGTTATTGAGATATGGGATATATGCAGTTGTCTCCACACCTCTGGCTGCATTCTTCACTTTCTTCTTCATTTTCTAAATCGCAGAACTAATTGGGTCTACCCTTATAACAGAAACACAAGAAAACCTCAGGCATGTGGGAGGGGAAGTCCCCCCACTCCCAGAGTGTTACATAGAAAGTCCCTGAAGTAACTCTAAGAATGATGGGCAGAGCCTCTGGGCTTCCCTGTCGCTAGTAAGAATAGCACTAGTACCATGCGCCTGCCACTGTAGAGAGTTTCCTTGCCGTGGCGTGTTTCATTTCACAACAGGCACAAAGACTCTACTAGCCGGTGGAGCTTGGGCTCTTGCCCACCATGAGGGCCCATGCACTAGCTAGGGTCCCCTGGTGTGTTGAAAGCATGTGACTCTTCCCACCCCTCTGGGCCAGTCACTTGAGGGGAGGGTCCCCAGCCAATGGGGCCTAAGGATGTGTCTTCCTGAATCTGGCACCTGGGGGTGTAAGAATGTGGGTGGTGAGAGGTGATGTGAGCACCTGTTCCCCTGCGGACACATATACCTGTTTGCAAGGTCATCTGAGGGAGAGGAGAGGGAATGTGGGGCTGACACTGAGCCAGGCTCCTTGCCCTCTCTCTGCCCCCGGAGGCTCAGTTGTGTCTGGACGGTGGGGTGGCTGGGGAAGATGGTCATGGTGGAGGGAGAACTGGTCACTGGCCAGAGAGGCAAAGCTCCTTGCTGAAATGTAGGAATGTGGCAACCATGGCTGCAAAAATTGTGTCTGCTTTTATGAACTGACAGAGCATACAAACGTGGTGATTCTTTTTTTTTTTTTTTTTTTTGAGTCAGATTCTCACTCTGTTACCCAGGCTGGAGTGCAGTGGCACACTCATGGCCAGCGCAGCCTCAACCTACTGGGCTCAGGTGATCCTTCCACCTTAGTCTTCCAGGTAGCTGGAACCACAGGCATGCACAACCAGGCCTGGCTGATTTTATTTATTTATTTATTTACTTACTTACTTACTTACTTACTTATTGTAGAGATGAGGTCTCTCCAAGTTGCCCAGGCTGGTCTCCAACCCCTGGGCTCAGGCAATCCTCTCACGTCAGCCTCCCAAGTGCTGGGATTACAGGCTTGAGCCACTGCACCCTGCCCAAATGTGGTATTTAAGACCAACACAGGACCTGCACTCGATGAAGGAAATGAAATAAAAGGCAAAACAACATGAAACTGGAATAAAACAGTTGAAATTTACAAACAAGTCAATGGAAGAACATTCCAGGTCATTAGTATTCAACTAAATGATGACATTTTGATCTATTAATCAAGCAGTTATTTAGAATAAATAAACAATTTGATTTTTTTTTTCATTTAAAAAAATGTCACTCATGGCTGGGGCAGCTCAAAGAAAGTTCTGGATTTATATATAAAATCCAACAGATACAGAAAGGACCTAAGGTGAAAAAATCCCCCCCCTCCGCATACACACATTTCCTCATTATGCAGCCACCACGTTCCCTCCCCAATGTGATATGTCTTTACACATTCCACCCAAGGGTCTCAAACATATAAGTGTTTGTAGTCTTTCAAATATACATATGTCTCTACATCTCATGTATCATTTATGACAAATGTCCCTAGAGAATGAGGACAGCATAACACATGGAAACTCAGGAGGAAAGACATCCCCCGAGACTCTCCATTTCCGAAGGACCAATGGGAGTGAACTTATTTATTGTGTGTGTACGTCTCAGGGTGGGCAACTCAGCAACTCCTCCCAGACACCCAATAGAACACAATGTGTTGGGATAATAACAGCCTATCTATCCTTTTATAGATCATGACTCTATAAAACCATGGGGGTTTTGTTGGAGAGCAGAGCTTTAAAATCAAATATATCAAACAGTTTAGACACGTGAAACCTGGTACCAGACCAGATCTTTCTGAGGGAAAGGGCCCTGCCTGGTGGGAAAGGCCCCCTGGTTAGGCCAGGACCTCCATGCCGTCCTCCTGTGTCCACTTCTGAACGGACCAGGAGTCTCCAGACTCAAGGGCAACCTGTAATGTCGCTGATGGTGAAAAGACATGAGACTTTGACCCCATTTCCCCTCTCTCTTGGGAACCTCAGCAGGAGAAATGTCAGGAGACTGAAGCAGTTCGAGGTGGGGAGAAGTTTCTACAGCGAGTTTGGAAGGTCAAGAGTGAGCTGAAAAGTGTGCAGCCAAGAGTGAGTGGTCACTGCATGGAAGAGGAAGCCATATGCAGTAGGAGTAGGGGAGCTCAGGGAGCTACATTCATGGTGGAGTCCCAGAGAGAGGGTCCCCAGGTCTTGCTGCTGAGATGGTGGGCTGCCTTGGGTTGCCGTCTCCATAGGGTGGCCGAGGTGTCTGAGGTGGGGGACTCAGATTCCCAGGCACAGGCAGCCATGAATAAAGCCCCTGTTGAAGAAGGAAACTTGAGCAGATCCCTCTGTTGCTTGCACCTGTGGCTCACGCAATCCCAGGTGTTACCTTTGTCAAGATTGGGAGGTGTCACAGGCCAGCTAGCGTGAGGCTGGCCTGAGCTCATTCTGTTCCATAGGTCAAGAATGCAACCTGCAGGGCAGGGGTGGTGTGTTGGTTTTTGTTTCAGTTTTGATGTGGTATGAGGAAAAAAGAAAAAAAATCTCAAGTAAAGAGGGCACTGTGAAAGCCCATGGAAATGTTCCAGGGATCTCCTTAATTAAAAACAGGAAGTATTTTCAAGGATTTTTTTCAAAAAGCCTTAGTCCGAATAAAAGCAGGCTTTCCAAAACACCACCTTGGTTGGAAGGGTTTCCGTCAGGGACGAGTGTTTGGGAAATGACCCTCGCAAGCCCTTTTTTCCCCCAAAGTGTGCACTTCAGACAGCGTCTGGCCAAATCTTGTTGATGTCTGTAGGGTACTGTGGGACTGGAAACCCTCCTGGGTGCCATTCTGCACAAATGCCAGTTATTTCCAGTTTCCAGGTTAGAAGGTGACCCATTGTCCTGATTTGCCCTGCACCGGGGAGCTTCCAAAGGTCTAAAACCATGAAAGTTTTAGATGAAAGCAGGCTGAATCGGTCACCCTGTTATGAAACAGACAGAAATTACTTCCCCATTTGCTCTTGTCCATCCCCTGCCTTGGACCTGACACGGAACCCCACTATTGATTGTCCATATTGCCACAACCCTTAAAGAAAGTGGGCCTGCACGTACCTACATTCCTGAGAATTAGCAAAAGGAAGCATATTTCTTTATCCCTACACATTCCCTGTGAAGTCACTTTAAAGAACAACTTGAACCCCTGTAGACTGTGCTCACTCAACTGAGAGAAATGAATCCCTATTCACGCCTTTTATCAGTGATCATAGATTTGAAAATATAGCACCCACGTAACCATAAGCCTTATCATTTATGTACTTTTTGCGTGTTATAACTACTAATCAACAATATGCTGTAGGGAATAATGTTTCACTTTGTAATAGGCTCTGTTAACTCCCTTACTGTATGGCAATCTTATTCCACTCTTCAGTTGGTGTTACTGATGACACTGTGAGCTACATTTTGGTAATCAGGGTCAGGAAATGCGGACCATAAATGTTATAGTTGACAAAATGCGGCTATAACTTGAGTTCTAGACAATGCTCTATTGGTCACATCGTCAAGGTATAGGTATCAGCAATCCTAAACTTTTAAAAGCGGACTGTGAAACCTAAGAAGTGAGCAGACCGGTTCCAGAAAGGCCAAGAGCTAGGTTCTGTCTCCCTGGATTCTGAACTCAGATATAAACTTCTTTTTGCAAGTTCCCTGCTTCTCAATTTATTGGCGTTGAGAGATAGCAGCCAAGCGTTTACTTGGACCCTAACAGACCTACCTGTATGATTTTTATCAAGGGCACCGATACCCCTTTCCACATTCTGATTTCTCAACTCCTCGGCCATGTTGACTCGTGAACGTTCTCTGCCAGGTTACACCTGGCTGCTGGGAGGGCTTCTGGCCAAAATGGAACATGGAGCTAAAATTCAACTTGATAAATGGGACATTTAAACATTAAATGTTGGTTTCTTTTGAGTCAGATCTCACTCTGTCGCCCAGGCTAGAGTGCAGTGGCCTCAACCTGCTGGGCTAAGGTGATCCTTCCACCTCAGCCTTCCAAGTAGCTGAAACTACTGGCGTGTGCCACCACGCCGAGCTAGTTTTTAAAATTTATTGTAGAGATGAAGTCTCTCGATGTTGCTCAGGCTGGTCTCAAACCTGAGGGCTCAGGCAATCCTCTTGTCTCCACCATCCAAAGTGCTGGGATTATAGGCCACCTCGCCCAGCCATGTTAAATGTTTTAATTTGATTATGCACTGGGCTTTCATTAGCAAACATTTAATTGCAATTTAGTCACCAGTTCAACAAAGAAGGGATAAGGAACAGGGTAAGAATCCTTTTGCTATGTTTTGTGAGTGAATGCCGGTATCTGACTTATTACTCCTGAGGTCTGGCTGTCTGGGTATTCTGGCAACATATTTCTTGAGAGTCTTGTTCCTGGCTAAAGGCCTCGATTTCCTTCCAAGTTGTTGCTGTAATTTATGGATGAAAAACCCTTTCCTTCTTGTAGAACATTGTTTGATGTGCTGTGTACAAGTGCTCTGCTTTGTTTATTGTTCAAGACTAACAAAGCATGGCGTGTTTACCTCTCTTGAAGAAACATGGCTTTCCAGAGGCAGGACACAAGGAGGGAGCTCACAGCCCATCTGACTCCCGTCCCCTCCCACAGACTCTGATTTGTTCTATTCCTAATCTGTTTCAAAAACAATCCTAACTATTTATCTCTGGGCTAGGGACATTCCATCTTTATCTTTGTCATTTTAAATACTTTTTAAATACTCTGCAATGCCTAGTAAGGAGTAAGATTTCATCTTTGTGTTTGTTCTTGTTTAATTTTTAAATTTTATTATACAAGTCAGGGTTAGGTACGTATGTAATGTAAGTGCGTGTGAAGTTGAGGCCTCCAACTGGTCCTCACTTCCCCTGATCTAGGACCAGGTACCCTTTATGTTGTTATGTGCTCCCTTGGAGCCCTCCCTGGTGCTGTTGTGATTGACGCTTCTTGATGATAATGACCTGGCCCTCGGTATCTCATGCAGCAGAGCCATATAACTGCCAAAGACGTGGCTTTTCACCCACATCATGCCCATCTCGAACTTAATGAGCATCACCTGGGCATGTGGCTAAAATGCAGATTGTGATTCAGTAAGTCTGGGGCGGGGCCTGGCATTCTGCGTTTCTTTTCTTTTCAGTCTGAGATATATTTTATTTAACTCCATATTCATTATAGATATGCATGGACTGAAGCACAAGGTCATGAATGAAGTAGACTTCATTAAGAGAAGACTTCATTAAGACGGGTCCTTCTGTGCCCTGTGAGGCAGGGTAGCTAGGACAGGTTAGACACAGATAAATACATTTCCCATAGGCATATTTTAGGAAGCATTCAGACATTTTTATTATTTATTATTTTTATTTTTGAGTAGGAGTCTCATTCTGTCACCCAGGCTGGAGGGCGGTGGCACGCTTCCAGCCACAACAGCCTTGACCTGCTGGGCTCAGGCAATCCTTCTGCCTCAGCCTTCCAAGCAGCTGGAACTACAGATGCACGCCACCATGCACGGCTAACTTTTTGATTTATTGTGTAGATGAGGTCTCACCAAGTTGCCCAGGCAGGTCTCAAATCTGTGGGTTTAGGCAACCCTCTCACCTCAGCCTTCCAAAGTGCTGGGATTATAGGCGTGAGCCACCACGCTCTGCCTCTGACATTTTTAAAATTACCTTTTACTGTAGGCCAAGCTACATCAGATGCAAGAATAGGACAGTCAACATTTCAATTCATGGTTTAGCATAATAATCATTAAGAAACTTTCAGGTTCCCTGTAGAAGGCAGAGGGCCAAATACCACCCCTTACCTGACCAAAGTCATAGAAATGATAATAAGACCACCTTTAACTGAGGAACTTACGAATTGGAAAAGTCTGGCAGGTCTCCTGCAAAGAACAGTGTGGTCAGGAAAGACCTCCCCTCCCCTTCTCTTCTCCCATCAGGATCCCAGAGATGTCCACCTCCAGAGTGATGGTTACCTGTGCGCCACCCTCTTTAGCATACCAATCATCATGAAGGTATATCAGGCCTATTGTAAAGAGCCAAAGTTGTGGTTTCTTTCATCCAAGCCAGCTCTGCCATGTCTCCCTTTCTTTTCTGCCTTCTTTCTCTAATAAACTTTGTTTGAAAACTTTGCAGTTGCTCTAAAATTCATTTTAGAAACTAGCCAAAGAATCCATGAGTTTTGCACCACACTGTGGGAGCACCCTCCTCAGCTTCATTGTTAAAGAACTACTTGGAGACTCAGAGATCAGGAAGTGAAGCCGCTCTTTTAATATTGTTCTTGCAAGAATGGGTGTCTCTTGGGCACACCAAAGCCAAAAGAACCAGCATTTTTATCCCTAAAACGCAAATTCCTCTTGGTTCCTCATTGGCTGAGTACTGCAGAAGTTACAGGCTCTCCTTGAGGACACCTATGTGACATTTTGATTGGCTTACAGAATTATTCTATTTGGATGTCCTGTTTGCTGATTGGCTTACAGAACCATTTCATTTGCATGTCCTATTTGCTGATTGGCTTACAGAATTAGCATTCTGATTGGATACCACTAAAACGTTAAACCTGAAGCCTGCCAAAGTAAAAAACCCATGAAAAGGAAGCGCAATGAAGCAGGAGGTGAATCAGCAAAAGAGGAGCACAAAGTATTTAGACACCATCTTGAGAACCCAAGATAGGCTAGGCTCCATTCTAAAAATAAATCACCATTCTTATTTTCCACAGAACCCACCCGGCATCACCCGAGTCTCCTCTGTCTTCATGGGTCTGCATGTGTTCATGCAGCCATAGACTTGGGCCGCCTGCAAGTCTAAATTCTCTTGCACCATAATGACTTTTACATTGACCACCAAGCTTTCCATATGTGTCCCACGGGGTAAAGGTAACACAGTGACCTTTACTTATGCATGAAAGATGAAAGGAGAAAATAATAGCTGGAATTAATAATTCAGGTAAAACTATGGGGGGGCAGGGTGGGGAAGGGAGGTGGGATTAACAGTAGTCAATATCTGTCTGGGGATGGGGGGCGGGGAACACCTCATCAAAGGGTACCTGCACAGTGCATATTTGTATACCTAACCCTTAACTGTACCCCACAATTTAAAAATGAAAAATATGTTATAAAAAAAATAATTCAGGTAGAAAATAACCTTCTGAACTTGTAACCAACTCCACAGGGAGGCTGATGGTTGCTGGTCCAGGGGCTACATTTCAGGTGGAGGAGGAGTGGACAGTGACAGAAGCCCAGGATTGTGGGGCCACGACGAAGCTTATGGCCAAGTTCTTCATACAACTCCAACAGAACTAAACACAGACTCCATCCTCAGATCATAGGTTCTACAACTTGTGAGCGTCTGCTTGTTCACCAATATGCAGGATTAATTAGATGTCATTAAGAGCATTAAATTAAAAAAATTTGAACTCCCTTCTTACGTTCAGAGGTCCATCCATACTATCTTGCACTATGTCTTTTTAAAAAGATTTATTTTATTAATCCTGGTGATTTTTCCAAATCCTCACAGAGAGATGGCCTTATTGATTTGGTAAATACATAGTATAGTATTCCCTTAATTTATCTGATCCAGTACAAATGATCCTTTAGTTTGTGTTGAACTTGCCTTTGGAGGGTTTCAGAACGCCTTGAACTATCAATGATCAATGATCAATTGATTTATCAATTATCAATTATCAATGCCTAATCAGTGTCAGTTGGGGCTCAGTGGGTGCTCTTATCTGGGCATTGTAAGGAACATTTGAATATTGGCCTAATGGTGGGATCACACAAATCAGTGCTCCTCTAGTCAATTGGTCCAAATCATACATCTTCCAAGAGGAAGTTAATGAAAGGAAAATTTAGAACACATTTTTAAAGTAGCAGTGATATCACTTTCTGAACAAGTGTACAGCTGTCCCCCACTCTGGCCTACCTTTCTCTTTGCCTCTTTTCTTTTTTTGGGGGGGCGGGGCTTGGAGTCTCACTCTGTCGCCCAGGCTGGAGTGCAGTGGCACACTCAGTGGCCACCGCAGCCTCGACCTGCTGGGTTCAAGGCAATCCTCCTGCCTCAGCTTTCCAAGTACTCGGAACTACAGGCATGCACTATCACGCCTGTCTAATTTTTTGATTTATTGTAGAGACAAGGTCTCATCAAGTTGCCCAGGCTTGTCTCGAACCCCTGAGCTCAGGCAATCCTCTTGCCTCCACCTCCCAAAGTGTTTGGGATGACAGGCTTGAACATTGTGGCTTGCTGTGCCTCTTTCTTAACAGGAAAGTTTAACCAACTCTGGCTTCAACATTCTGATGACTGTCTGACTTGAGGTTCCAGCCCTAGCCTTCTTCCTAAATGCTGGTCTTGTACAGAGTGATATTCATTCCAAGATCTTCTGCCAAGCAATCACAGCCTCTTTGAATTCTGGCACAACTTAGGGAAACCAATGACAAATTAGGCTGTCCCACCGAGTTATCTATCCTCGTATCAATACCACTGTGACCCGATTACTGGAGCTTCATAACAGGCCTTGATAATTGGTCACAGAAGAGCTTTCAGCTTCATTGTTCTTCTTCAGGTTTGCTTTGGCTTTTCATGCTCCTTTGCATTCCATATCAACTTTAGAATCAGCTTGCTGGTTTCCACAAAAAGTCCCGTGAGGGTTTTCATTGCAATTGCTTTGCACCTGTAGATTAATTTAAGGAAGCATGACAGCTTTACAATATTGAGCCCTTCAATCCATGAGCATGGTATTTCCTTCCATTTATTTAGTACTTACATTTTTTTTGTTTTGAGTTGGAGCCTCACTCTGTTGCTCAGGCTGGGGTGCAGTGGCATGCTCTTGACCACTGCAGCCTCAACCTGCTGGGCTCAGGCAATCCTTCTGCCTCAGCCTTCCAAGTAGCTGCAGCTACAAGTATGCGCCACCACACCTGGTTACCTTTTTAAATTTCTCAATAATATTTTGTAGATTTTTAGTGAAGATGTCATACATGACTTTTGTTAGTTTTTTCCCCCTAGGAATTTTATTTTTAAAAAATAATATTAGTAATTAGCCAGTTTTCTTTTTATAAAGTGTCCTGGATACTACTCCTAAAGGCATTACCTTCATGATGATTATTTCTGTTGGCTCAAAAAAATTTTAAATTAATAAGCAATATTTTCTGTGTTTTGGGCTTCTTTTGTTTTGCCTTCCTTTAAACATGACTGCCTTGGGGACACTGGGAATCATTGATAATATTTCACAATAATTCCCCACTATAGACATTCTGAGAAATCAAAATGCCCCAAGGGACAATAAAATAGAACCCTGGTCAGGCATAGTGGCTCATGTCTGTAATTCCAGCGCTTTGATAAACCAAGGTGGGAGGATAGATTGATGCCAGAGTTTGAGACCAGCCTGGACAATATAGCAACACCCCATCTCTACCAAAAAATACACAAAATTAGCTGAGCATGGCAGCGTGAGCCAGTAGTCCTGGCTATTTGGGAATCTGAGGCAGAAGAATAACTTGAGCCCAAGAATTTGAGGCTGCTGTGAGCTGTAATTGTGCCACTGCACTCCATCTGGGTGACACAGCAAGACCCCAAACAAGAACAAACACAGAACTGTGGAAAAGAACTCATCTGTGGAATGAAAAACAAGAGCAAGAAGGGTTTGACCATGCCAGGGGGCATGCACAATCCTTGGCCTCTCAACTTCTCAATCCTTCCTAGAAATGATACTATAGAAACATTCTTAGACTTGCCTGACAGCCAAACTTGGGAATACTTTAGGATGTGAAATGCAAACAGGTGACCAATGATGTGGAATTGGACATTCTTGCCCAGGGTTTGGACTAGAATATATTTCGCTTAGCTTCAAGCCAGGACCTGTCCGTGTGAGTGGTAGAGGGGCTCAATCGCCATGATCATTGCAGACGCCCCTGTAGTGAGACAAGGCCAAGAGAAAGGGCAGCTCACCTTCTAGTGGGTGAAAACCCGTGTCCACGTCTCTAATTTAGAGACCAAAGCTATTTACCTGCTCGAGCCCTTTGCGTATATTCCAGGCACTGTCTTTATACCTGGTCTGGATAATGGCTGCCATCTAACCTCAAATCAATGACTGCCAGACTCCCTGGCAAAAGCCCTAATGATGCCTAAGGTTAATACTAGAACAGGTGAGTTCTCCTGAGTGTCATTTAGAAGTGAGGGGCAGTGCTACATATTAAAATACATATGGAACCCCCTGCAAAGAGACAGTCTTTTTCAACTAGCATCACAAATCTTCTTTTCTTTTTTGAGTTTGGTCTTACTTTGTTGCTCAGGCTGGAGTAGTGTTACAGTCACGGCTCACCACAGACTCAACCTCCTGAACTCAGGCAATCCTTCTGCCTCAACCTCCCAAGTAGGTGGGACTACAGACGCATGACACCGTGTCCGGCTAATTTTTTGATTTTTTTGTAGAGATGAGGTCTTGTTATATTGCCCAGGCCGGTCTCGAACTCCTGGGCTCAAGCAATTCTCCCACCTTGGCCTCCCAAAGTGCTGCGATTACGGATATGAGCCACCCTACCAGGCCATGTCTTCATTTTTTAAAATTAATAAACCCATGCTCTTATTTTCCTGGCACCTGCAAAATGATGACTAGCTCTATGAAAAAGAAATGTGTTTTCAAATGTGGTGATTTGTAAAGTAAACAGTTAAGAATTTCAGATTAATCACGGAAGCAAGTCATAAACATAACACAAACACAAATATAAAATTTAAAAACAACTCGCAGGGCCACTGTGCCCACAGAATCAACACGTAATCACAGCGGGAGCCACCCAACATCCGGCAGGGGGTTTGAGGAGGTTTGTGTTAGGACAAGCATGAGGCCCATGGTTTTCCATCTCAGTCGAGCACAGCAGGTTCCAACTTTTTTTTTTTTTTTGAGTTGGAGTCTCACTCTGTCACCCAGGCTGGAGGGCAGTGACACACTCTCGGCCACCACAGCCTCGACCTGCTGGCTTCCTGTGATCCTTCTGCCTCAGCCTTCCAAGTAGCCAAAACTATATGCGAGCGCTACCACGCCTGGCTAGTTTTTGATTTATTGTAGAGACAAGGTCTCGCCAAGTTGCCTGGGTGGGTCTCGAACCCGCAGGCTCAGGCAATTCTCTCGCCTTGGCCTCCCAAAGTACTGGGATTACAGGCTAAGCCACCAAGCCTGGCCTAGCAGGACCCAACTTCTAAGCAGGGTTGTGGTCCAAAAGGATACTGGGGATTTGAATAAAATGTACTGTTCAAGCAATATTATAGGTACTGGGGAGTGACCCTGGCAGCCTACAGCTCACTTAGATCAAAACACCTGGAATTCCCTCTCCAACCAGCCAGGGGTGGTAGATGGATGTCCTTGTGAGCCACTGTTCGAACCCAGTCTGCAGAAGTTCAGCTTCTTTTTTTTGGAGACAGGGTTTCACTCTGTCATTCATGCTAGAGTGCAGTGACACAATCACAGCTCACTGAAGCCTCAGCCTCCTGGGCTCAGGTGATCCTCCTGCCTCAGCTTCCTGAGTAGCTGGAACTACAGGCATGCACCACCACGCCTGGCTATTTTTGTTTTTTGTTTTTTTTGTAGTGATGGGGTCCCGTTATGCTGTCCAGGCTGGTCTTGAACTCATGGCTTCAACAGTCCTCCCGCCTTGGCCTCCCAAAGTGCTGGGATTATAGGCATGAGCCACTGTGTCTGACTGAGTTGCTTTTTCCACTGAGAAAGTTTGTCTAGCTTGACTTTGTTGGAGTTGGGCCTGGAATAGACCACAGGGGTGTGGAGCCCAGGGACCACGGAAGGGAAGGCTGCAGCCTTGGGTGGGGCTGGTGTGCACTGGCGAGAGGGGGAAGGTGCCCTTGTGGTCCCTCCTCCTCCCCACACAACTGACCCTGTCCTGGATGCACACTGGCCAAGAGAAGAGGGTAGAGGTAGGAAGGAACGGGTCAAGGGAGGGGCCGTCTTCTGGAGTGGGAGGAGAGTTTGAGGCATCCAGGCAGAGCGGGGCAGTGGTCAGGAGCACAGGGGATGGTGTGGAGCCACCACGTTAGGAATGGTTGTCACAGAGAGGTATGGCAGGCTGGAAAATGTCCCCAGAAGATAGCCACACCCTGGGCCCTGGAGCCGGTGAAGGTGACCTTTGCAGATCTGGCTATGGATCTTGAGATGGGAAATGACACCGGATTATCCAGCTGGCCCTGAATGCCATTGCAAGTGTCCTTAGAAGAGGGAGGCAGAGGGGGATTTGACACACACAAAGGGTGATGTGCAGAGAAAGGGGGAGAGTGAAGATGCAGCCTTGAGGACTGACCAGATGTGGCCTCAAACCAAGGAACACCGGCAGCTCCCAGCCACTGGCAGAAGAAAGGAAAAGAGCCCTCCCTTCAGCCTCCCGAGCAGGGGTCGGGGGCATGGCCTGCAGACACCTTGACTTCTCATGATACTAGTTTTGGACTATAGGACTCCGGATCTGTGAGGTAATTTCTTTTTTCTTTTTTGAGTCGGAGTTTTACTCTGTCGCCCAGACTGGAGGGCAGTGGCACAATCACAGCTCACCACAGCCTCGACCGACTAGGCTCAGGTGATCCTTCCACCTCACTCTCCCAAGTAGCTGGGACTACAGGCACACGCCTCCGCACCCGGTTAAATTTTTGATTTATTGTAGAGACGAAGTCTCACCATGTTGCCCAGGATGGTCTCGAACCCCTGGACTCAGGCAATCCTCTTGCCTCTGCCTCCCAAAGTGCTGGGATTACAGGTGTGAGCCACCGCACCTGGCCTTTCTTTTGTTTTAAGTCGCATTTGTGGCAATTTGTAATGATTGCTGCAAGGCAACTAACGCTTATACAAAGGAATGAGACCAGTTGAGGTCACCTTGCCAAAGAGCCTGTTTAGTTAGAGAAGGTGACCCAGGGCTGAGACCTGAGGAAGTCCCAGGGAAGGAGGGGAGGCCTCAGAGAAGAGCAGGACGACCCAGAGAAGCTGGAAGAGTGAATCCAACACCTACACAGCCATAATGCCATCTCTCATTTTTATTTCCTATTGTGCCCACCTGGCCGTAAACTTGATCAAGGAAATCAGGGAACACCAGCCTCCTCCTTGGCCCTCTGTTGAGACCACCGTGATTGCTCCCCTCGGGAGAACTTAGTGCTGGGAGGTGATTTTCATGTTTGCAAAAAAATGGATGCTTTGCATCTTTCCTCTTTTGGTAAGCATTTAAAAATAAATATGGAAACCAGGTCATTACCATATCATAACAATCTAGTAGTGTAGGCCGTTCTCAAATGATCAGAAGGGCATGTCTCAGAGGTCTGCTTTTATGTCACTGGTCCCGATGTCGTCTTCCCTGTATAAGCACATAAACAGGAGATAAATGTAGTTGAAAAAAATAAAAACAAAACACAGATGGGTTGAATGAAGCGGAGTAAAAGAGGCTTTCAAGCTTCAAAAGCAGAGCAGAGGTGCTTGTTTTCTATAAGCAGCAATTAAAAATGAGGCCATTAGGTTGAAAGCCTCTACATTTCTTGGGCTTTTGCAAGAGACTTGGCCCGCAAACCCTTTAACGTTCATATTATCCGGGAGGAGAAAGCAGGAAGATGGTTTGGAAACGCTCCAGTCCTGAAAAGAAGTCTTTGAACTGGGTTTCAACAGGGTGACAGACACGTGCGGAAAGATAAACCCTTGCACAGATTTTGAATTGTAAATGAGAAATGGCCAGTGGGAGAGAGATATCGGAGGAAGCAAATGTCCTGTTGCCTCCAAGGACACAAGAATCGTGCTATCCTCTCTCACCACTCGCAGTTGCCAGGGCAATTAGACACCTGGACCCAACGTGAGGTCTCCGCTTGGAGTCTCTGTTCTCTCTTCGCCTTTTTCTGTTCTCTGAGAACTTCTGTTAGAAGTTCCCTCTTCCAGGAGGTTTTTGAGTCAATTCCTTTCCCCTCCGGAGAGCAGGGCCGGCCTTTGTGTTCCCTCCAACAGTGTCTGGTGCAAGCTTTCCACCAGCCTGGGTCTGCCCAGGCCACTCGATCCCGGAGACCTGGCCAGTCCCACTTACCATCTCTTCACATGGCCTTTTCTGGATATTCTGATCTGGTTATTGTGGAATAGCAGTAGGATATTAGTGTTAGAAGTAGGATTTCAGCAAGAAAGTAGTCTGCAGAAAAAGTACAAGACCGTGAAATATGCAGAAAGCTTTAATTCGGACAGTTACTGGTTGTGAAGTTCCCCTACCTCCACTTTGAGTCTTGGTCTCATTCTGCCACTGAAGCTGGAGTGCAGTGGCACAATCACAGCTCACAGCAGCCTCGACTTCCTGGAACTCAGGTGATCCTTCTACCTCAGCCTCTCGAGTAGCTGGGACTATAGGCACATGCCACCATGTCTGCCTAATTTTTTGATTTTTTTGTGATGTTGTCAAGGCTGGTCTTGAACTCCTGGGCTCAAGCGATCCTCTTGCCTCAGTCTCCCAAGTGCTGGGATTACAGATGTGAGCCACTGTTCCCAGCCTCCCCTTTTAAAAATAAATGATAGAATTGATCCATTTTGAAAATACGACCAAGCAGTTGTTTTTGTAACTATCTCAGGAGATCAGTGTCAAGTAATCTCTTTTTTTTTGAGTCGGAGTCTCATTCTCTCACCCAGACTGAACTGCAGTGCACGCCATTGCAGCCTCCACCTGCTGGGTTCAGGTGATCCTCCTGCCTCAGCCTTCCAAGTAGCTGGAATTACAGGCGCACGCCAGCATGCTTGGCTAATTTTTGTTTTGTTTTGTTTATTGCAGAGATAAGGTCTCGCCAAGTTTCCCAGGCTGGCCTCAAACCCTTGAGCTCAGGCACTTTTCTCGCTTCAGCCTCCCAAAGTGTTGGGATTACAGGCTTGAGCCATGGCGCCTGGCCCAAATCTTAAAACCAACTATTAATAAAAACAGAAGCACTGACACAGGACTTCTGAGATGATGGAGTAGGTGGACTTTTTTCTATTTCTCTCACTAACTACAATGAAAATCCTGGACATTATTGACAAAACAAACATAAGGAGGCTCTGCGAGGTGAAGAGACGAGAACAGATCAGCTGAGACATTCAGGACCGAGAAACCACGTGGTGGTGACGTCCCTGGATTTCTTTTTGCCTCATATATCCCAGAAGCCAGCAACTTGGAAATGCCACAGACACAGACAAAAAAGTGCCCAATGAAACCTTGTTCTCCCTAGACAAAGAACCAGGAAAGGGCAGCATGGCAAGACAGAAAACTTTTAGACAATAATCACTCTTCTCCAGTCAAACACCACAGTCCCTGCCCTCACCTCACCAGCAAAGACTGGTGGGAACCTAGACTTCCATCAGCTGAAATAGGGCACCCCGTTGCCCTCCCAAAGTGGTATCAGAGAAGGTCAAATAGGGAGGCAGGACTTTCTTTCCTGCTGGGCAGTAACAAGACTTCCTATCCCTTTGGTGCTGGAGAAATTGTAGTTTCGAAAAGAGTGAGTTGACCTTTCTCTTCCTGCAGGCAGCAAGCCCTGAAGATTCCTTTGGAAGTATGCTCACCGGACTAGGGTGAGAAAACAGCCCTTATCACCAGAGACGTGAAATTGGAGGCTCAATGGACCCGAATACACATACTTAATGAAGTAACCCTTAACTTCCATCTGTCTCACAGCACCCGATGTGTCTCCTAGTGACTTCCCTAGAAAATGTATTGCTACTAGCCATATTTTCTTTGTTCTGTCATTTCTTCTCAAATTTATCATTCTTTGTCCAAAAGGCATAGAAGTATGTTAGTTTCGCCACTTCGCTCTCGTGAAGATCACCACGTCTACGTGAAACTAATAAAACTTACATACTTTTTTTTCTTGTTCATCTGCCTAGTGTCGATTTGGTTTCTAGATTCAGCTGAAAAGACCATTAAGACTAACAGGGGCAGGCCTTTGCTAGGCCAATGCCATGCTAAGCTATGGTGTGGACATGTGTTCTTTGAGCTATGGCCAGGCCATGTTTCCTGGCTTTGGCCCACTCCCCTACCTTGGGGAAGTGAATCTCCTCTTTCTTTCTCTCTCATTTACTTTCTAAATAAACTATTCTTTCCTCTTTTTGTTTTTTTTTTGAGTGGAGTCTCACTCAGTCACCTAGGCTGGAGCGCAGTGGCATGCTCAGTTATCGCAGCCTCAACCTGCTGGGCTCTGGTGATCCTTATGCCTCAACCTTCCAAGTAGATGGAACTACAGGCATGTGCCACCACCATGTGCCCGGCTAATTTTTTATTTATTGTAGAGACGAAGTCTCACCAAGTTGCCCAGGCTGGTCTCGAACCCGTGGGCTCAGGCAATCCTCTCACCTTGGCCTCCCAAAGTGCTGGGATTATCAGTGTGAGATATCGTGCCTGGCCTAAACTATATTTTCTAATCTAAAAAAATAAAAATAAAAGACTAACAGGGGCAAGGGGTGCTGGAGGTGTTCTCTGGCTCCCTTGCAATGGTCAATCCAGAATTCTGTTTCTGGCAAAAATTATATTTCAAGAATAAAAGGAAAGTCAAGATATTTCAGAGGAAAGAAAACTAAGAATTTTCACAGGCAGAACTATCCTAAAAGTATTGTGGCAGGAGGTGGCATATGCTCAAATATATTTCTTGTGTGATTGAGTGAATAAACACAGAAACACATGTGGCTGCTTTGGGATCAGCAGTTGGCCTCACCTGGGCTGCCACTAGCCCAGCGGCAAGAAGGAAAGGTTGATAGCAGTTCAAGGTATTTCCCTTTGAAAGGCAAGTTGCAACTTTAAAGACCTGCCCGGGTGCCAGGAAGGTTTTGTTTGGGAAAGGCCAAATAGCCTAAAGACTAGCCATTTAATGGATATGCAAAAAGAGTGGCTAATTCACAGACTTATCCAAAAAACCTCCCTTCTGAAGTTGACAGTTTACAAGCCTGCAGTTCCTGGAAACCATTTGTTCTTTGAAAAATCTGATTTTGCTAAGTACAACCTTGTAAGATTCCAAAGGAAGTATGTAATCACTCAACACGACCCCCCTCCCTTACCTAAACGAGGGTATAAGACCCCAGGTCACCTGTTCTGGGGTGCTCGAGCTTGATTTGAATGCATGAAGTTCTCGGGCCCACTGTGCTGTGCTAGCCAGCGTAATAAAGTGCCACTTCCTATAATAGTCTCGGTGACACAATCTCTCTATTTTTCCTGCTACATTTCGATTAGAGTAAGTTCTCTGAATAGAAAGAAGGCCAGGCACGGTGACCCACATCTATACTCCCACACTTTAGGAGCGTGAGGCAGAAGGGTCACTTGTGGCCAGGAGTTTGAGACCAGGCAACATAGTGAAACCTCATCTCTAAGAAAAAAAAAAGTAGTCAGGTGTGTTGGCACATGCCGGTAGTCCTAGCTTCTTGGGAGGCTGAGACAGGAGGGTTGTTTGAGTCCAGGACTTTGAGATTGCAATGAGCTAGGGTTGTGCTACTGCACTCCAGCCTGGGTGACACAGTGAGAATTAAATAAATAAATAAACAAACAAACAAACAAATAAATAAATAAATGTAGGAAAGGACAAAGGAAGAAGTCTTAGGATAGCAGGAAGGAAAGAAAAAAATACGGGTGAATATATTTTTCTTTTCCACATTAGTTTTCCAAATTATGTTGGGTGGTTGAAGAGAAATTATAACATTGTATAATGTGTCTTTAGATGTATGTAGTAGAAAAACAAATGGTCCTCCGTTTATGTTGGGGTTATGTCTCAACAAACCCACCAAAATGGAAAATACTGTAAGTTGGAAATGCATTTAATGTTCCATTAAACCCACTGCAAAAAAAAAAAAAAAAAAAGTTTAGCCAGATGCTCCTTGACTTACAATGAAGTTATGTCCCAAAAACCCATCACAAAGTCAAAAAATCTTAAGTGGAATCATCGTAAGTCAGGGACCACTCTATTTAAAACAATTACAAGCAGGAGAGGGTAGCAAGACATAGAAGTAAGGTTTCCCCTTTTTTTTTTTGAGTCAGAGTCTTACTCTGTCGCCCAGGCAGGAGTGCAGCTAGGTTTCCATATTTTACTCAAACTGGTAAAAAGATGACATTAGTGAATTGTGATGAGTCACATAAATATAATACGGCGAAAGCTATATAAAAGTTATATTAAAAAACAGTAGCAGTAAATCAAAATGGAATTCTAAAAATGTTCAAGCAACCCAGAGGAAGGCAGGCAAAAAACAAAACAAAATAACAAAAAAACCAGAAATGGGCCGGGCGCGGTGGCTAACGCCTACAATTCCAGCACTTTGGAAGGTCAAGGTGAGAGGATTGCCTGAGCCCACAGGTTCAAGACCAGCCTGGGCAACTTGGTGAGACCTCGTCTCTACAACAAACCAAAAAATTAGCCAGGTGTGGTGATGCACGCCTGTAGTTCCAGCTACTTGGAAGGCTGAGAGGGAAGGATTGCCCGAGCCAAGCAGGTCGAGGCTGCAGTGGCTGTGAGTGTGCCACTGTACTCTAGCCTGAGCAACAGGGTGAGACTCCAACTCAAACAAACAAACAAACAAGCCAGAAATGAAGACCAGAGAGAACAGTAGATTAAAAAAAAAAAAAAAAGTGGCAGACTTAAGCCTTAACCTATCCATAATTACATTAAATGTAAATAATCTAAATACACCAATTAAAAGACAGATGAGCAGAGAAGATTAAAAAATATGACCAAAATATATGCTGTGTACAAGAAATTATACTTAGTGATATAGGTATGTGGACAGTAAAAGGATAGAAAAAGACATGTCAGGCATGTATTAGTTAAAAAAAAAAAGCAGGAATGACTGTATTACTATCAAGATTGATATCAGAGCAAAGAAAATTACTAGAGACAGAATGGGATATTACTTAGTGATAAAAGGGCTAATTTCCCAAGAAGACATAGTAACCCTGAATGTGTGTGCATTATACAATAGAGCTGCAAAATATAGGGAGCAAACACTGATAGAGGCAAAAGGAAATATAGGCAAGTTCGTAATTATAATTGGAGACTTTGACATTCCTCTTTCAATAACTGATTGCATAATTAGGCATGACATGATCAATTATTTGACACACACAACCACAATTCAATCCATATGAAATACATAGTTTGAATAACCTCATAACAATGAAGAAAACTGAATTTGTAATCTAAAATCCCATGTAAAGAATTCTCCAAGCCCACATGTTTTCACTGGAGAAGTCCATGAAACATTTAAAGAAGAATTAACACCAGTTTTATATAATCTCTTCCAGAAAAACAGAAGAGAAGATAACATTTCCAAATTCCAGTACAAGGAAAGAAAGTCACACACTAATATCCTTCATGAATACAGATACAAAAATACTTAACAATCTATAAGCAAATACAATTTAGAAGCATAGAAAGAATTATACACCATGACCAAGTGGGGTCATTTCAAGGATGCAAGATTGGTTTAATATTAGAAAAATCAACCATATTAACAGGCTAAAGAAGAAAATTACATGATCCTATCATTTGAAGCAGAAAAAACATTTGGCAATATTCAACATGCATTCATGAGAAAAACTCAGAAAAATAGGAATGGGGGATATTTGTCAACGTGATAAAGAGCACGTTAAAAGTGTACAGCTAACACTGTACTTAATGGTGAAAGACAGAATGCCTTCTCACTAAATATTGGGAATAAGACACAGTTGTCTGCTCTCATCACTCATATTGAATACAATATTAGAAATTCTAGCCAGTGAACTACAGCAAGAAATAAAATTAATTCTCTCTATTCTAAAATAAAATTACTTCTGATGGGAAAGGAATGAAACTGTTTCTATTTACAGATGACATTATTTATATAGAAAAGCCCAAGGAATCTATAACAAATACCAAGAACTAGTGAGTTCAGCAAATATGTGACAAACTTTCACAAATCAATTGTATTTCTTTCACTCCATCGCCCATACTGGAGTGCAGTGGCACATTCCCGGTCACCGTGGCCTCGACCTGCTGGGCTCCGGTGATCTTTCCACCTCAGCCTTCCAAGTAGCCGGAACTACAGGTGCATGCTACCAGGCCTGGCTAATTTTTGGATTTATTGTAGAGATGAGGTCCCACCAAGTTGCCCAGGCTGTTCTCGAACCCATGGGCTCAGGCAATCCTCTCACCTCAGCCTCCCAGAGTGCTGGGATTACAGGCTTGAGTCATCGTGCCCAGTCAATTGTATTTCTTTATAGTAGCAGTGAATGCAAGGATATTAAAATAAAAAATATTTATAATTGTTTAAAAAAGAAAGACTCAGGTACATACAATTTTAACAAAATATATACAGTCCAAGAACTTTTAAAACTATAAAATGACAGTAAAAGAAACCCAAGAATATCTAAATAAGTGAAGATATATCATATTTATGGATTGGAAGACTCAGCATAGTAAAGATGTCAAGTGTTGTCAAATTGATATACAGATTTAATGCAATGTCTATACAAATCCCAAAAAGATATTTTGTAGACATACTCAAGGCTATTCTAAAATTTATATGAAAAGGCAAAGAAACTAGATTAATAAAAATAAATTTGAAAAAAGAGTAAGGTGGGAAGATAAGTCTACCCAACTTCAAGACTTACTGTCTAGCTACAGTAATCAAGACTATGATATTGGTGGAGAGACAGAAAAATAGGTCAATGGAACAGAGTACAGAACCCTGAAATAGACTTACATAAATAGGCTCAACTGATTTTTGATAAAAGGGAAAAAAAATGGTGCTGAAGCAACTGGACATTCATATGCAAAAAAAAAAAAGAACCCCAATCTCAATTTTACACTGTATATAAAAATTAGCTCAAAATGGATCATCAACTTAAATGCAAAATGTGAAACTTAAAAACGTGTAGAAAAAAACTTAAGGCCAGGTGGGGTGGCGGCTCACACCTGTAATCCCAGTGCTTTAGGAAGCTGAAGCAAGAGAATCACTTGAGGCCTGGAATTAAGAGACCAACCTGGGCAACATAGTAAGACTTCATCTCTACAAAAAAAAAATTAAAATTAGCCAGGTATGTTGGTATACTTCTGTAATCCTAGTTACTTGGGAGGCTGAGGTGGGAGGATCACTTGACCCAAGGAGTTCAAGGTTGCAGTGAGCTATGATCATGCCACTGTACTCCAGCCTGGGTGACAGAGCACCTGTCTCTAAAACAAACAAACAAACAAACAAAACAACATAGGAAAAAGCCTTCAATCTAGAGTTAGGTAAGAAGTTCTTAGATTTCACGCCAAAAGTTTGATCCATAAGAGGAAAAATTGATACAATGGACTTCATCAAGAAAAATCGACACATTGGACTTCATCAAAATAAAAACTTTTTCTCTGTGAAAGATCTTGTTAAGAAGACACACTCAGAGTGGGAGAAAATACTTGCAAACTACATAGCTGACAAAGGTCTAGTATCTAGACTATATAAAAAACTCTCAGAACTCAACAATTAAAAACCAAACAATCTAATAAGAAAATATGCAAAAGATATGGGGCCGGGTGTGGAGGCTCATGCTTATAATTCCAGCATTTTGAGAGGCCGAGGTGAGAGGATTGTCTGAGCCCATGGGTTTGAGACCAGCCTGGGCAACTTGGCGAGACCTCATCTCCACAATAAATAAAAAAAATTAGCCAGGTGTGGTGGCTGATGGCACATGCCTGTAGTTCTAGCTACTTGGAAGGCTAAGGTGGAAGGATTGCCTGAGCCCAGCAGATCAAAGCTGTGGTGGCCGTGAGCGTGCCACTGCATTCCAGCCAGGGTGACAAAGTGAGACTCCGACTCAAAAAAAAAAAAAAAAAAAGAAGATATGGAGAGAGACATTTCACTGAAGAGGATATATGAATGTGCCAACAAGCACATGAGAAGATATTCAACCTTATTAGCCAGGAGGGAAATGCACATTAAAACCACAATAAGATCCCACTATACATTTATCAGGGTGGCCAAATTAAAAACGAGGACACAAGCAACTGGATTACTCATACACTGCTCATGGGAATGGGATATGGTACAGTCTAGAAAACAGTTGGGCTGTCCCTTAACACATTCAATATGCAACTACAATATGATCTGCCCATTGTCTTGTCCTGGAGAAATGAACACTTAGGATCATACACAAACTCATATGAGACGGCTATGAACAACCCAAAGGTGAGACAAACCTCAGTGGCGAATGGCTCAACTGTAGCACATCCACACCATGGAACACACCTCGGTAAGAAAAAGTAAAAACACTTTTTTTTAGTTGGAGTCTCACTCTGTCACCCAGACTGGAGTGCAGTGATACACTCCTGCCCACCACAGCCTTGACCTGCTGGGCTCCGGCGATCCTTCTGCCTCAGCCTTCCAAGTAGCTGGAACTACAGGCACATGCTACCATGCCCAGCTAATTTTTTGATTTATTGTAGAGATGAGGTCTCGCCAAGTTGCCCAGGCAGGTCTCGAACCTGCGGGCTCAGGCAATCCACTCACCTCGACCTCCCAAAGCACGGGATTACAGGCTAAGCCACCGAGCCCGGCCAGGAAAAACTCTTGATATGCACAAGCACCTGGATGAATTTCCAGAGGATGACACTCGGTGGAAAAAAAGGGGGACATACCGTGGGATTCCACTTACATAGCATTCTCTGAGTGACAAAGTTACAGAGATGGCGTGCAGGTCAGGGCTTGGCAGGAGCTGAAGGCGGGTGTGACGGAGGTAGGCAGGTGTGTGTGGCCATAAAAGGGCAACAGGTGGTGGAAATGCTCAGTGTATCTTGACTGTATCAATGTCAATATCCTGGCTGTGATATTGTATTATCACATCTAAGACGTTATCACTGGGCAAAGGGTACATTTCATACAATTGCATGGGAATCTACAATAACTTCAAAATAAAAATTTTAACCTAATTATTATTATTATTATTACTGAGTCGGAGTCTCACTCTGTGCCCGGGCTAGAGTGCAGTGGCATGTTCATGGCCACTGCAGCCTCAACCTGCTGGGCTCAGGTGATCCTTCTGCCTCAGGCTTCCAAGTAGCTGGAACTACAGGCATGTGCCACCACACCTGGCTAAGTTTTTGATTTATTGTAGAGATGAGGTCTTACCAAGTTGCCCAGGCTGGTCTCGAACCCATGGGCTCAGGCAATCCTCTCACATCAGCCTCCCAAAGTGCTGGGATTATAGGCGTGAGCCACCACGCCTGGCCTTAACCTAATTTTAAGGACATATGCCTGATTACTTGTACAAAGCTCAAAGACAGATTCATCCATGAATGATATAAATTGAAACAGCGATTATCTCAGGAGGAAGGGACTGATTGGGAAGGTAGGGGCCAGGTGAAACTTCAGCGGGTGAGGGGATAACAGATGGTGAAAATGTTCTATATTTTGCTCTGGGTGACCACAGGTGTGCAAACGTATGCAAATATTTTCAGTTACTTCCTATGACGTGTATTTTCTGTAAGTGAAATCTCACATAAATATATATAAATTTGAGAATCTGTCAGTTCCACAAATTATTTTTGTCTCACAATTAGGTTAAGAAATGTGCAATGGAAAGGGTCTTTTCTTCTGGTTATCACTTGCTGTAAGATGATACTCATACATTATTCTGCTAAAATACTGGTGATTCCCCTGCTTCTGTTAGGGTTAAAGGGAATCCACGGGTTTAAAAGATTTCTAAATAATAATATACAGAATGTGAAACATCTTGATATTTGGGGAAATCTAGATAGAGACCGTGATAGCCCAAACATCAGAGTCCTTTCTACTGCGTAGTGTGTCCTGCCAGCCTCAAAGGCAGAATGACTCCATTCATCAGGTGTTCAGTTGAAAGGAAAATACCACACACCACCACTTGCTTCCATTGAGTTTCTGAGATGTGGCCAACCAGATGACTCCCTCCGGTACCTGACACTGTGCTGCAGGGGTGAGTACGAACCATCCTTGCATTTCTGCTCCTCCCTGAGCCCTCTCAGCCCTGGGTGCCCTGGGATTTGGAAGACACACCTCCGGATCTTGACACAGAGACTTAGCAAAAATGTCCTTTCCCATCAGCCTTCCATTCGGGGTTTCAGCAGATGGAGAGTGCCTATTCTTTATGGTACAAACAATACAATCATCATCCCAGAAGGAAAGCCAGCAAGAATCAAAGCAAGACAATGTGGACATCAGGAAGAAAAACCTATTGTCAATAGCAGGACCAGCAGAGCTGTAGAAGTCATGGGGTGGGAAGTCCCCACCCTAGGATCAGGCAAACTCAGGCGTTGGGACTGAGGGACAGCCACCACTCAGCAGCTTTCTCCACCAGTGCAAGGTCTTTTGTTTGTTCGTAACAGCGTGCTTGAACCTAAGCATTTGGTTTTCTTGAATCCGTCTGGATGTCAGCTCTGCTTCTCCAAGGCAGATGAAACAGCTCTTCGCTTTGCTCTGATTTCACACTCATCGAAACGAGGTACCCGAGATACCCTAACAGGATGAGCCATGGCCCCACTGTGAGGTCAACTGACATTGTAGTTACACATCAGTGTCTGAAGTTGGGTTTCTGTGGACCAGCGTATAGGTCCAACTCTCAGTTCTGAGTATACGGAGAATTCCCAATCCAGAATGTTCTGCCACTCCCACCCACGAGAGGTCTCTGCTTCAGTAGTCTCCCTTTCCGATTCAATAGGGACCAATTTTAAATAAATAGCCTAACACAAAAATCAGGCAAATATGTTTAATTTTTTAAAATAACTGATGGCAAAATAAAATATTTACATCACATCATACTGTGTAAACATGTAAGGTCTCTGTACAAAGAAATATACATGCAAAATAATGTAAAAATTTAACTGAAATAATAAAAGAAACAATACACAAATAAAAGTTATGAGGTTACGAATACACATCCAGTTTTGAATCCAATTTCTTTTAAAAAGTTTCTGTACAATTTTACAAGAAGAAACAAACAAAAACCCAACAAAAGAATAAATAAAATACATTGGACACTGCAAAGCTTAACTATGCCAGTTTATGGCTCAAGACCCAGGTGTCTGGCTGGCTTGGAAAGCAGGCTGGTCTCTTTGTAGTGTATTTCACACATCAAAAAGACATCCAGGAAACAGCAAGGGTGCCCAGAAACCCTTGCGTTGAATGGACTCTCCACACCAGCGTGAACTCTGCCACAGTGACTCAGGCATTGGGTACCAGCCGCAAGGTGGCCAGTGCTTAATTGGCTTTTATTTCTTACCAAAAGCTCAAAACCCAGCCAATCTTTATACAGAAAGTTGAACGTCAAAAAGTCTAAAAAGTAGTAAATGTCCAGACTGATTTTGGGAAAAAAAAAATACTTTGGCATTCTGAATAATAGCATAATAAATTTTAAAATATTACCCTACTATCCAGTTTTATTTTCAGAGTATGAAATCACTTTTTACAGTCCTCAAAACTGGCAAGTTTCACGAAGAGTTAAGTCTCCTGGAACCGATGGCACAGGGCTATGACCCTCCCCCCCCGCCCCCAACACACACACAAAACCATAAAGCTCACTGTACGAAGTATGTGCTTTTTCTATATATTTATTACAGGTACAACAGAGGTCTTCATAAATAGTTGCATAAAATGTTAAAGCCACAACATTGCACATGATATGAAATAAAACCAAAAAAACCCCAATGAGTGCATTTACAGTATTTTCATCTGACTGTATACCGCTCAACAATCCGATTGACGGCTTGGGGTGGGGGTGGGAGCAGTGGGGCCAGGACCCAACCTGATGTCTTCACATGATTGGCAGACCCTCAGACCCCCAGAGGAAGCCCCGGCGGTGGGTGGGGGAGGCAGGGGGGGAATGACAGACCAAAGGCAGGAACAGTCTTATATACAAGTAAGGCCTACATTTCATCAGAGCAAAACGATTCATTCTATTTTATGCAAAAGTTTGAGGTTGAATGCACGTTTCAGAAGCCAGGTCTGGCGTCCGGGGAGACGCACACAGACCAGACGCCTGGAAAAGCTCAGAGCTGGGCGGACACCGAGCGCTGGCCGAGGCCGTGGGGTGGCCGCCACCTGGGTGCATCTTCCCCAGAGATGCAGAGTATCTTTGTTTTGTTCGTTAACACCAGTGGTTGAACATAGGCATTTTGTTTCCTTGAATAAACCTTGAAAACGTTAAATTTGCAAAATTCTATTCCTGTTTGTTTAAAAAAAGTATCTTTTTATTTTTTGCAGAAACCTGAATAAAACACTGTGATACAGCAATGCGCCCTCCGCCCCCGGCAGAGCGTGGTGAGGCCTCCACCCCCGCGCAGCTCGCAGCTGAGTCCCAAGCACCGCTGGGCAGCTCACTTGGAATGCAATGTCACACGATGAATACACCGCAGCTGGTCAGTTAGGTTGGTTTGATTTCTCCTCAAGGTTCAAATTAACAGCTGATTGGCAGGTGAAAGAGAATGAGAAGGAACTTCAGGACAGGTCACGCTCTAGGCAGAAGCCTGCTCTGCAGGAAGTTTTTGATGCTACGAATCGGTCGAACATCGTTCTGGTGTTTGCGCCGCTCAATGAAGGAAGTCAGTCTGGACGTGTCGAGGACGCCCGCGCCTCTGCCAGCGCCGCTGCCCGCCTGCAGCCACTGCTCCTGGAGGGCCAGCGCAGCCGAGGGACGCTTGGCGGGGTCCTCCTGCAGGAGGAAGCACACGAACTCCTTGGCCCTCTGGCTCACTCCTTTAAAGTAGTCATCTGGGAAGCTAAAGTCTAATCGGCAAATGTTCAGGCAGGTCTCCTCCACGCTGTCGTCCAGGAAGGGGGACACGCCGCTGAGAAGGACGTATGTGAGCACTCCAACACTCCACGTGTCCGAGGTCAGGGAGACAGGGTTCCCCAGGATGATTTCGGGGGCTGCAAACTCGGGGTTCCCCAGTAACTGGTGGATGTAGTAGGTCGTGTTGAGTTGGACAGCATCTCCAAAGTCGGCCAGTTTGATGGTTGGCTTGGCTAAACTCTGATCCACCAGGATATTCTCAGGCTAGAAGACAGGACGGCAACTGTAACTTTCAAGCCACCCTGACTTAAGCTTGCTCATGATGATGGCCAGGGATCTATGGTGGGGCGGAAGGAGTCTACGACATCGGCAGGGACCAGCTGTTCACAGGCCAGGCAGGAGGGACCCCTTGCGCAGGCCCAGGCAGGGGAGGACGCGCTGATGCGGGGCTGCTGCCCTGTCCCACTCAGAGCAGCTCTGGAAACCGGAGTGCCAAGGAGTCTACTTAGACAAGGCTGCTTGGTGACACTGGGTATCCATTTTTCCTCCCAGCACTAAGAGGAACATTCTCCTTCCTGTCTAAGTTACCGTGAACCACCCACACCCACCTGGCACAACTCACAGGAACTTTCTGAAGGTCTCGTGAGAGGTTGGAAGATCTCAGATGTTTATCCAGTATTTTACCGACTGTGTTCACCACTGAAGGCAAACTCTTAGGACAGAGATGAGGAACCAGTGTTCCCATCTTCCACTTTTGTTCCTTGTCTCCCAGGACTCCCAGCAGAGTAGTTTTCCATGTGCCCGAGTGGGGTATGGTCAGATCCACCCTCCCCTGTGCTGGGCCTGCTCACCTTTAGGTCCAGGTGTGCTATCCTGCAGTTGTGAAGGTATCGGACGGCTTCCAGAACTTCCCCCAGGTGCGCTCTGATCTTCCCCTCGGTGAGGCTTCCCCATCGCACCACGCAGTCCAGGAGACGACCCTGGTCGGCCCTGGAGAGGTAGGGATGAGTGACTCTTTTATGACGTGCTTCCATCTACAGGCCTCTTCAGACTCATGAGAAATAACACATCAGGCCTATCACCCATTAGGAATGTTTTATCAGCATTTTAGGCCAGAACCTCTAACAGAAGGCATTATAGACAGGGAGGATGACTCTGTGAAGCTGCTGGAAGATGAGAGTGGGGGACAAGCTGCCTCCCTCTCAGGGGAACCAGGTAGAGAGACTCACTCTCTGCCTCTGTGGCAGGAGATGACCTGGTCCACCAGTTCTGCAGGTGTCTGCTGAAGGAAAGCGGGCACATACCCTACCCCTTAAGCCTCAGTTTCCTCACCTGTAACATGAGCCACAGGAAGACTTAATGAGAATCACACAGGATGCAGACTTGAGGCAATATGGTAAGTGCTTAGTGTTGGACTCAAAGTTTTCCTCTTCTGAAGTCACTTTTAGTACTTAAAAAACACTTATCCAGTACTGCCCAAGTGCTAGAGATTAAATGCTCTCTAGCGATTCATTGATTCCTCATGACTCTCTGAGAAGACTGCTTTATTACCCCAATTTATAGATGAGAAAACTGAGGCATAGAGAAGGTACAAAACTTTCCCAAGGTCCCACAGCTTATAAATGGAGGAGCCAGAACTGGATAATGGTGAGCTGGCCTTGGCCTCTCTGCACAGTGGCCAGTGCTG
Source organism: Carlito syrichta (assembly GCF_000164805.1). NCBI lineage: Eukaryota > Metazoa > Chordata > Mammalia > Primates > Tarsiidae > Carlito > Carlito syrichta. Next base: position 130,146 of record NW_007233896.1, on the reverse strand, counting down.
CCCTCTTTGATAGCAAAGTAGAAATTCACAGGAAGATGGGTCACCTGCCTACTAACGGGGAACTGGTTGTCACATGTCATGAAAATAGGGAGGCCAAGCCATGTGGGCTCCCAGTGAGAAGAAACGTCAGCCGACCACATGAAGTTTTAGTCCAGAAGCGAGGGCCTTGTGAAGAGGATGAGTGGTGGTTCCTGCTAAAGTCCTCGGGGAGGATGAGCAGGAGCTGCTGGTCATCACCAGCCTCGGGAGCCAGGAGCCCACCCAGGCCCTCAGGTTCCTGGGCCAGGCCTAGCTTGGCCACCGGCTTCCTTGCACACACCGTCATCTCAGCTCCACAATGGCCCCCACAGTCAGTGTGACCTTAAAGGCACCCCGAGATCAGGTGGGGCCTGGCCAGGCCTAAGCTCCCTGTCTTCTTCTCTGTACCCACTGTTCAGCCACAGGGAGCCCACTACACTCCCTTCCATGGTGAGATGTGTTTTCTCTTCCAGGGAAGGGGTCTGGAAAACAAGCCCCAGATTCTGGGGGAGGTTTCAGCTGCACAGTCCGAGGGAAAGCTGGACCTAGACGCTCGAGAACTTGCAGTAGCCTTGCCCCGAGAAGGGTGCAGGGTGGTGGGATCTAGAGAAGGGTGGAGGGATTTATAGAAGGGTGCAGGATGGAGGCCCCTGGGGAAGAATGCAGGGTAGAGGCATTACAACTTCCGAAGAAGAGTCTGATAACCAGAATGTGCAGGGTCAGGTGCCCAGCCTCAAAGGAGTCCCCACAGGAGAGTGGTCCCGAGCCCGAGGCAGCCCCTACATGACTTGGGGTGGGGGGTCGCATTGCGAACCCCAAGCTTTCCCCTGAAGAATCTATGTGGGATTTGCAAATGTGGCAAAGGGTTTTATGCTTCCCTGTGGAAAAGAAATCATAAATCCTAGAAAAGAGTCCCCTGAAAAGGAGGAGTAGGAAACACCCAAAGTCTTTCACAGAGCTCAGGATGCCCCGAGGGCAGGTTTCTCACCACTGCCCCCCCCAACAAGCCTAGGTCAGTCAGTCTCTGCTGCCGGCTGTCCTTGCCTTGCAGGAGGTCCAGCACATCCCTGGCCTTGACCCACTAATGCCACCAGCACAGGCGGCCTGAGCTCTGACAGCCAGAGATGCCTCCAGACACTTCCAGTGTGCCTGGGCAACCTGCCCACAGATGGGATGCCCCACGGCTCTGGGGTCACAGGTCTCAACTCTTTTTCTTTACGATGGGCATCAGCGAGGCTGCTGTGGTCAGAGTGCCAACCTCACTCCAGAGGACGGTTCTGCAGGTGAGGCGTGTGCTGCCTTTCCAGCTAACCAGCCTGCAGCTGGCAGGAGCCTGAGGGGCAGGACTGTCCGGGGCTGAGCTGACATCTGAAGGCCCACCCTGTGCAGTCGGGGGTCAGGTCAGCCTCAGCCCACTTGTGGGCCTGGGTCTCAGCACCAGAGGCAGTCTGGCCTCTTGGGACCTTCAGAAGCCAGGGGCCTCAAAGTTGCCCGAGCCTGGAGTAGGGGTGTGTTGGGCATTCTGCCATTCATTAGCAGCCCCTGTTGAAGACCACCCTGCCTTCTGAGTTTCTAGAAGGCTCAAAAACTGTGGTCCGATGGGAAGCATACTTTTGAGGAGTTCTGCAAATTCTAAAAACCCAGTTTCTACTCTTAGAGAACAAACAAAAATAACAAAACCACTGGAAGTTGAGGCAAAGGACTGTGGGGGGTGGTCAGGTATGTACGCACATTTCTAAAACCAGGACATAGCTGGTGGGGGTCTCAAAGGTGTCCAGGAGGCCGACAAGCAGGGGGTGCTGGAGGCTCTGCAGGATCCCGAGCTCGTGGGTGACCTGGTCACGCTTCATCAGCTTCTTGTTCACAAACTTGGTGGCCACCACTCGCTTGGTTCCCTTCTGATCACATTTCTTGACAACGGAGAATCTGCCCCTGTAAAATGTTGAGAAGACTGTTTCCAAAGGCCTCTGCGGTATGTCAAGGAGAAAACTCTGCAACCCTTGATGGGGTGGGTGAGGACCCCTCTGCCATGTGGTGACCCAGCCCCGTCCACAGACCCTGCTCTTCAGGCCACCCTGGAGGGGCTGTGGTGCCACGATGCCCCCAGCCCCACCCCTGTCCCTCAGCCATATGACTCTGCCACCTTCCTAGGCAGCAGCATCACCTCACACCCCTGGCTTCTTTGAGCCACTGCATATGGCAGGAGGGACGGAGGTAGTCGCTGAGCCTCGGCCTCTTTAGGTGGCTCCATCTTCACCCTCATCACATGAGGAGGCCTGGGATGGACAGCTCAGCACTGCCCATCAGCTGTGCCGCCTAGTGCTTCTGAGAGGGGCGCCTGCGTGGTCCCTGCCTCGGCCTTCCCACAGTGGGTGTGAGGGTGGGGTAGGCAGCATGGCCTCTGCAGCTGCACCCGACAGACCAGACCGGGCCTCAGCCGCACTTTGACTTGATCTGGACAGGACCTTGGGCCTCAGGCCTAAGCCAGCTGCCATGGCGGGAGAGGAGTTGGTAGCTCAGGAGGGTGAGTACACCACACACACATGAGGACCAGAAACAAGCCTGTGGCACAGGGTGGGAGCTGCAGTGGGTGAAAGATGCCATGGCTTCCCCAGTCTCCCACCCAGAGGCGGAGTCTCTTCCTCCTCCCCTCGGATTGGGCTGACCACAGATTATGAAGGAAATCACTGTTGACAGCTGAGGCTGGGCCCTCAAAGGCCTTGCAGCTTCTGCCTGTGCTATTTTAGAATGCTTCTGCCACCATGTGGGGAGGCCTAGGGTGAAAGCATACGTGGGAGAGGCCTGCATCCCAGACAAGGCCGTCGACATGCGTGTGGCAGGGGCATGCCAGCTGGCCGAGCCAGGAGAGGCCAACAGAATAACTGCCCCGTCCGCCCACAGCACAGTGAGAAGTCTCATGTCACTACTCAGACAGTGGGTGTTGGTGTGACTTGCAATGCAATCATAGAAAAGTGACAGACTCCAACAGGAGCCATGCGACCCTGTTTTGGCCACAGGAATGTCTGAGGGTGTTGCTGGCTGGAGTTTCTTGGGAAGTCCTTTGAGAGGGACTAACTAGCTGCCATGCTGTTTTTACCCTGCTCGTCCTGTCACATAGGTCGTGCTGCTTAGATGCAAGTGTGGGCAGTGTGGCACAGACAGCAGGGCCAAGAAGAGCTGGGCTGGCTGATGGCACTTCTGAACACCCAGCCCTGCCAGCCCTCAAAAGAATCAGCCCCCTCAATGGAAGACCCTCTCTCTTGGCTTGTGCAAAAGGGGGCTGGTACTGCATGTACATTACAGTGACATTTCTCTGGATCTCCGTGCACAACCAAACCTGAGGGACTCAAGGACTAAGTGTCCCGCTAGAAGCATGTGAGTGACTCTTTCCTGAATTCTCCTGAGGATGGTTCAGAGCTAGGACTGTTTCAGATGCGTGAGAGAGAAGCAAATTCTCTCCATCAATGGGTGGCTTACATTGTCTGGCCTTACTTCCTCTCTTGGAACCCGAGTGGAAAATGGCTTCTTGATGTCCCCCCGTGTTTAGTATCTAAGGGCTCTGGTGTGCCCTGCCTCACACTCTGCTCTCTCAGAGGAGCTTGGGCTCACATACCTGCCAAGCTCAGCCACTTCACTGTAGAAGGAGTCAAAGTTGTCTTTCCAGGTCACCATGATCCCATCATTCCCTGGACCTGCAAGAAGAGCAGCACCTCCCTGAGCTTGTTTCACATGGGATTTCTTGGGTAAAAGGCGTAGACACGCACCATCTAATATGGCAGCCATGAGTGGCCACTGGGCATCAGCAATGTGGCTCCCGAGTGACGATGTACTGGATGTCAACTGCACACAGGATGCTGGGGCTTAGCGGGACATGGAGGGCATCTCACCAATAACTTTCAAATACTGATTTCATCAGAGTACTTGTTGAAATCAAATACTCTGGATGTACTGAATTACATTAAATATGCTAGTAAATTACTTTTACTTCTTAAAATATGTTTGCTAGAAAAATCCAAAGGCCCTTATCTTATTTCTCCTGCACAACCCTGCTCTCTTTTTCACCCTGTCACACCACTGTGAAGCTGGGCTGGTCTCTTGTCCCAACATCACCTTTCAGAGCCACATGAGACCAGAGTTCACTATACGTACTTAACCTACATGGGACTTTATACAGTTAATAAGTGATAAATACACTGCCGACACAGAAAGACTTTTACTACACAAGTGCCAACTGTAAGTCACTTGTTAGTAATGAACCTAGTAATACACATGCCCATGGGAATATAAGGCATTCTGTCTAGAGTCGTCCCACAGAAGGAAGCATTAAGGCAGAAAGTCCCGAGCAAGGGGCCTAGCTGCCACCATGTTCCCGAGCCTTCCTCGGCTGCCAGCATGCCTGGCCCTCCTCATCTAGCCTCCTCTTTCCACTTGGTTCCTCCCTTGCCCTCTCCCCTGCCCAGGTAGAGCCTGTGCTCATCCCTGTTCTCACCTGAGCTTCTCCAGCTCTGCCTAGGCTGTCACTGGGAACCTATTTCTTTAAACCATGTTCAGTCTTGATTTATCTTCTGAACCCTCGAGGGGAGAGTCACCTCCTCCACATGCCCTCCCTGACTCACTCATGGCTGGAAATCACTTCCTCCCACAGCGAGTGAGCAGCACCTGTGGGCCACGTGCCACCAGCCAGCGTGGTTGTTACAGAAGCATCTGAGGCTACCACATGACTGTAAAGTAACCCAAGTCCAATCCTCCTCTGTAGCTCACAGAAACCAGTGTAGCCCTTCCCTCCACACAAGGCCACAGGTGTCATAGAAGGACACACAGGTAGAAATGATTTCACTTCAATCACTCGAACTGAAGGACACACATCACACTGTGTCAGTGTGCCAGTGTTTGTTTGGGTCACTGCCAGCCCATTCACATACTTTTAAAGTGCTTTACGAATGGCAAGGCTAGTAATCCTGATTGTGCCCTGACTCAGAGCACCAGTAGGCCAACACCTTCCTAATCATGGCTTCTACCATGTGGGTGAACATGTACCAATAGGGTCTCCTTTACAAAAACAAAACCATTTCACTAGGCAATTTGGAAACATCTACCAAATCTCATTAAGAAATACTGGACTTTTACCTGCATAAAGACAGTATTTTATTTTCTTCCTTAGTTTACCAAAAGGGCTTGCTGGTGGTTGTTTTTATAAAATAAACATTTTTCTTCAAGCATTACACACAAACAGAAATGCACATCAAACATAAACATCAACTCTGCTCACCAGTAAGACCCAGAGATGCAGCATCACAGTGGCCCCTCCAGACCATGCCTGCCCTGTCTCACTGACAGAAACCTCAGCCCTGGCTGGCAGCATGACAGGGCTCTCTCTGTATTGTTCTTGTGGACACAGTTTTGGGCCTGCATATGTCCTCACATGTGTAGGGTCACTTCCTCTGGCCTCAGAACTCCCTTCTACAGCCTAGACTCTGGGCAGCTCCTCTGACCTAGGAACAAGCCTTTGTTTCCTGAACCTCTGAGAACCGAGGTTCTGCAAGGCAGCAAGTGCCAGAGAAAATGAGGGCCCACGCCCTGGATACCTTGTAGGACAGCCAGGGTCACACAGAACAAGGGCCCATGCCTTGGACAGCTCATGGGACAGCCAGGGCCAGACAGAACGGGAGCCCACGCCCTGGACGGCTTATGGGGCAGCCAGGGCCAGAGAGAATGAGGGCCCATGCTCTGGATGGCTTGTGGGGCAGCCAGGGTCAGAGAGAATGAGGGTCCAAACCCTGGACAACTTGTGGGACAGCCAGGGCCAGAGAGAATGAGGGCCCATGCCTTGGACATCTCACGGGACAGCCAAGGCCAGAGAGATGAAGGTCCATGCCCTGGATGGCTTGTGGGAGTGGGAACAGCCTCACAAACAGGAGGGGGCCACAGGAAGATTTAAACCAAAATGTCAAATTACTGATGCCTGCAAATAAAATGGTTGCTTACAGGGACGATTTAGAAATAGCAAGATCACCTTGGCGTGTGTGATAAGACAATCTTCTGAAGACCTCTGGGGCTGCAGCTGGATTTGCGTGCTAGTAATAATCCCATTCTTCCTTTTCCTTAACTTTCCACTCATATCCCCAAGGCATGCACATTCTTATGTCTTTCTAAGTTTGCTTAGCTTTCATTAGTGATTTATTTTAAAAACCACAACAAAACTTTTAAAAATCAGAAACTCAGTGATTCTTACTAGCAAATTCAAGACTTTTTTCTTTCTTGTGCCATGATCCAAAAAACCAGAACATGCCCTTTCTTTGATTTCTGAGGTTAAAACAAATGGACTTAAGATATTGGGGACACACATTCTAAGACAACTTCTCTTTACTGTCTTTACTGAGGGCACTCCAGGACCCATCCACCTTTCGTGTGGGACCTGTTTTCCCTCTTGGCAGCAGCTCCCCACTCTGAGAAGCCGGAGGATGGATGTGAGCCCTCGGCCACCTGGCACCACATGGCTGGCCTTCTGCAAGCGGCCATCAGACAGCAGTCAGTACCTGCTGCTTTCTGAGCATCTACCTATGTCAAGCATAACCACAGGAAGTTAAAACAGGCCTAAGATCGGGTTCTGCCCCAAGGAGCTCATAGTTCAGCTGAGGAAAGAGAACGAGGTTTTCAGACTCGAGTGAGCAGGCCCCACACTGGAGGCCCTGGACAAGCCATGGAACTGCCTGGAGACCAACACCTCATGGAAGGGGTGGGACCACCATCAGTGGGGTGGCCATTAACATCTAAGATGGGCACAGAGTTGGCACAGGCCTGGATGCAACCCTACTACCTTCTTTCCTTCTTTTCTTACATGCATCCTATGTGAGACCAACTTAGACCAGATCTAGATTCAGCTGGACAATCGGATATAAGAATGTGTTTTTGAGAACTAAGAGCATGAAAAACACCTTGTTTCAACTCCCAGGCTGGTCATTAGAGACTCAGATGCCCTGGGGCAGGTAGCTAGTGGCCTCACCGTGTGGGCCATCATTCTCTTCCCGGCAACAGGAGCCCTGGGTGCCTCCCGTGACCGTGTATGAGGTGCTGAGAGGTCACTATCCCACGGCGTCTGCGACCTGTAATTGTCTCTTGGAAGGCCCCACGAGTGATGTGCTACTCTGTATTTCAGGCCATGTGAAGTGTGAGGGGAAACTATGGACTTCAGGAGACTTCTGGAAGACGTGCCCCCTGGCTCAGGCAGAGGCCTCTTAGCCAACTGCCGCTTACCTAGGACTCTCAGGCTGGCCGAAGACGAGGCTGAACCCATGTCATTGGCAGCGACGCACGTGTAGATGCCGTCGTCTTCCATGGTCACACCCACGATCTTCAGAGCGGCCTCTCCCAAGTCACTGCAGCACAGATGAGAACACAAGGGATATCAGAAAGGTGCAGTGCCTGGCCGCCAGCAGTGACCTCCCTCCTTCAGGATCAAGGTAGGGCAGGAGCTCAAGGACTGCCGAGGAGCTGCACACTAGGTATGACATGTGCCCTCACAGAAAGAGACCGAGTGCTGAAGGTGGCCGAAGATCCCATCACATCAGTCACAGGAAAGGAGTTTCCAGTTACCACGTAACAAGACCATTCTCCTAGAGAAACCACCCAGAGCAGGCCTCCCTCACCTGTAGGAGATGCTGTAGTGACCATCATTGTTCAAGGTGTTGTGTTCGGGGCCCTTCCAGGTGATTGAGGCCTTGGGGCGGCCACAGACTCGACATCTAAGAACAACGGTCTCCCCTGTCTCACATGTGACCTCACTTAATGGAATGACGAATTCTGGGGGAACTGCAAGAGAAAGAAGTTGGTGAGGGTTGGTCACCCTCGGCTCCTGTCCCACCCCTACCGATGCGTCCTAACAGCCTGAGAAGACCTAAGTTGCTATCTAAGCCCAATGTGCCACAGGAAACCATACCAGAGGCTACACTGTTCTGACACATGCCCAACAGGTCTAGAAGAAAAAGGTAACAGAACTCACCGTCATAAATGTAGTTGGGGTTGAGAAGCTGAAATGAAAAGCAGACAGCTATTAACAAAAACATGATCTATTACAAGGTATATTCCTTTCATTCCAGGGTTACAATTGTTGAAAGACTACGCAGGGCACATCAGCTCACGCCTGTAATCCCAGCATATTGGGAGGCAGAGAAGAGAGGATTGTCTGAACCTAAGGGTTTGAGACCAGCCTGGGCAACTTGGTGAGAACTCGTCTCTACAATAAATAACAAAATTAGCCAGATGTGGTGGGGAGTGCCTGTAGTTCTAGCTACTCGGAAAGCTGAGGTGGAAGGATTGCCTGAGCCCAGCAGGTTGGGGCTATGGTGGCCGTGAGCGTGCCACTGCACTCCAATCTGGGTGAGAGTGAGACTCCAACAACCAAAAAAAAAAGACTAGTAGAAATCAGCTTCCCTGGGTATTCATTAAAATACCCACTTGAAAGCTTCACATCATGCTAATTTGGGTGTGTCTTTTTTTTCCTACCCACAAACACAAAATGCTGCTTAAATTTGGAGAAGTCCGTTTTTCTTCTCCTGTGGGCTAAGTCCACTGGTCCCCAGAACTGTCTTAATGCAGACTGCCTAGTGCTCTGACCCATGGTGCTCAGATTCCCTTTCAGGAGATATTTTCTTTTTCTCCAGGCAACCCCCACCCAGCCTCGGGCGATCTGATTATAGAGGACTAAAGCTGACTGAAGATGCCCCCAAGGGAGTCTGCCAAAGCCAGTGAGCCCTAGATGTGGCCCCATTCCTAGTCCCTTCCCCTCTGGTCCAAAGCAGGTGAACACCAAAGGCCACAGCTTCTCTGTGCCCTGTTTCTGAGACCCAGTCTCTGTGCTTCATCTAGAACCCTAACTATATCTCTTATAAGCCACGGGTGCACCTGGTGAGATATACAGGTGAACACCTGGCTCCTTATAGAATGCATGCATCTGTGTGCCAGCCAGCACAAGGACCCCTAACAAGACCTTGCTAGACACTGCTCTCAGGGCACAGGAGGGTGGGAGGGAGATGTCTGCAGAGTGCTCTGCCCTCCGAGACCCTCTGTTGTGGAGGGATAACACAGGTTCCTGGAGATGCCCAAACGCACCTTCACAGATACCTTGTTGCTGAGTCCTTCCCGTGACTTCCGATAACCGTTCTCTAACTTGCCTTCCCTTTTGCCGTCTTTATCTTTTTTCTCAGATTTTTTCCTTAAACGGAGTGCTGTGTGCCAAGATGTTGACTTCCTGGAGGAAAAGAACACATTGTTAGCATTATGCTGTCTGATATTCAGCAAGTGATACTGGAAGCATTAGAGGAAAGCTAGATATGCAACTTATGTGTGGACAGGGTGATGCACAGTCCTTCAGTAACCGAGATCACTGCCAAAGAAGACCTTTCTGTGAGTCTTAGAACCAGGAGACAATTTCTTCAAGCAAATTTTAAGGATTACAATATAAAGAAAGATGCTTGTGACGACTGATTTTGTGCATCCACTTGATGGGTAACAAGATGCCTAGATATTTGGTCAAATGCTATTCTGGGTGCTTCTGTGAGGATGTTTCTGGATGAGACTGACATTAATTGACATCGTAAAGCAGAATGCCCTTCCTAATGTGAATGGTCCTCATCCAATCAGCTGAAGGCCTCAAGAGAACAAAAAGGTTGGCCTCCACAGCAAGAGGGAATTCTCTAGATGACTTTCTCCAGATTTTATCCTCACCATTGGCTCTCTTGGGTCTGGAGCCTGCTGGCTCACACTGTGGATATGGACTTGCCAGTCTCCATAACTACCTGAGTCAGTTCTCATAATAAATCCGTATCTATCCCTGCATACCTTGGAGATGCTGGGGATTCAGTTCCAGACCACCACAATAAAGGAAATATTGCAATAAAATGAATCACATGAATTTTTCATATAATAGCTATGTTCACACTATACTATAGACTACTTAGTGTGCAATGGCATTATATCTAAAAAAACAGTACATACCATAATTAAAAATACTTCTTTTAGTAAAAATGCTAATGTCCATCTGAGCCTTCAGTGGGTCATGATCTTTTTGCTGGCAGAGGGTTTTGGTTCAATGCTGATTGGTCAGGGTGGTGACTGTGAAGGTTGGGGTGGCTGTGGCAATTTCTTAAAATAAGAACACAATGGAGTTTGCTGCATTTCAATGGAAGATTTCTCTGTAGCAAGCAATGCTGTTTGATAGTATTTTACCCACAGTAGAACTTCTTTCCAAAATTGAATTCTTAAACCCTGCTGCTGCTTTATGAACTAAGTTTATAGGACATTCTAAATCCTCTGTTGTCATTTCAACATGTAAAGTCTCTTCACCAGCAGTAGATTCCATCTCAAGAAATCACATTCTTTGCCCATCTATAAGAAGCAACTTCTTATCTTTTCAAGTCTGATCATCAGATTGCAGCAATTCAGTCCACTCTTCAGGCTCCTTTTTTCTTTTTTTGAGTTGGAGTCTCACTCTGTTGCCCAGGCTGGAGTGCAGTGGTATGCTCACAGCCACCCCAGCCTTGACCTGCTGGGCTCAGGAGATCCTTCCGCCTCAGCCTTCCAAGTAGCTGGAACTTTAGGTGCCTGCTACCATGCCTGACTTATTTTTTGATTTATTGTAGAGACGAGGTCTCACCAAGTTGCCCAGGCTGGTCTTGAACTCTTGAGCTCAGGCTAACCTCTCGCCTCGGCCTCCCAAAGTGTTGGGATTACAGGCTTGGGCCATTGCACCTGGTTTCTAACTCCAGTTCTTTTGCTGTTTCCACCACGCCTGCAATTACTTCCTCCAGTGAAGTCCTGAACCCTTTAGTCATCCATGAGGGCTAGAATCAACTTCTTCCAAACTTCTGTTAATGTTGATACTCTGACTTCCCATGAATCATGAATATTTTCAAAGGCATCTAGAATGGTGAATCCTTTCTAGAAGGTTTTTAGTTACTTTGCTCAGATCCATTGAGGGAATCACTATCTGTGGCCATTGTAGCCTTATGAAATGTATTTCTTAAATAACAACAATTGAAAGTTGAGATTACTCCTTGGTATGGGCTGCAGGATGAATGGTGTATTAGCAGACATGAAAGTAACATGAATCCCTTTGTATGTCTCCACCAGGTGCACTGTCAATGAGCAATAAGATTTTGAATTGCATCTTATTTTTCTGAGCAGCAGGTCTCAACAGTAGACTTAAAATACTCAGTAAACCATGTTGTCAACAGATGTGCCATTAGCCAGGCTTTGTTGCTCCCCTTCTAGAGCACAGGCAGAGATTTACATAATCCTTAAGAGCCTAGAGATTTTCACAATGGCAGATGAGCACTGGCTTCAACTTAAACATCCCCAGTCGCATTAGCCCTCAATTCTTTTATGCTACAGAGACAACTTCTTTCCTTAAGCCTCATGAACCAACTTTTACTGGTTTCCAACTTTTCTTCTGCAGTTTTCTCACCTCTCTCAGCCTTCATAGAATCAAAGAGAGTTTAGGCCTTGCTCTGGATTAGGCTTTGGCTTAAGGAAGTGTGTGTCTGGCTTGATCTTCTTCTATCCAGCCCACTGAGATTTTCCCTATTATCAGCTATGAGGCTGTTTCACTTTCCTTTCATTCATGTGTTCACTGAAGTAGAAATTTTAATTTCCTTCAAGCACTTTCCTTCTGCATTCACGGACTGGCTACACATTTGGTGCAAAAGGTCTATCTTTTTGCCCATCTTGGCTTTTGACATGACTTCCTCACCAAGCTTCATCACTTCTAGCTTTTGATTTAAAGTGAGAAACATGACTTCCTTTCACTTGAATACCTGAGGACATTGCAGAGTTATTAACTCATCTAATGTTTTTTGTTTTTTGGGTTGGAGTCTCACTCTGTCGCCCAGGCTGGAGTGTAGTGGCACAATCACAGCCATCCTAGCATTGACCTGCTAGGTTCTGGCAATCCTTCTGCCTCAGCCTTCCAAGAAGCCGGAACTACAGGTGCGTGTTACCATGCCTGGCTAATTTTTTATTTATTGTAGAGGTGTGGTCTCACCAAGTTGCCTGGGGTGGTTTCGAACCCACGGGCTCAGGCAATCTACTTGCCTGGGCCTCCCAAAGTGCTGGGATTACAGGTTGAGCCACTGAACCTGAGCAACTCACCTAATTTTATATTGTTGTATCTCAGGGATCAGGGAGGTCTGAGGTGAGGGAGAGAGATGAGGAAGGACCAGTTGGTGGAACAGTTAGAACACACATTTACTAAGTTTGTCATCTTGTACAAATGTGGTTCATGGTGCCTCAAAACAATTACAATAGCAACATCAAACACCACTGATCACAAATCACCATAACAGATATAATGATAATGAAATGTTTGAAATACTATGAGAATTACTAACATGTGACACAGTGACAGGAAGTGAGCACATGCTGCTGAAAAATTGGCGCTGACAGATTTGCTCAATGCAGGGTTGCCAGAAACCTTTAATTTGTGAAACATGCAATACCTGCCAAGCTCAACAAAGGAAAGCACAATAAGACAAGGTGTGCCTGTGTCTAGACCTACACCTCTACACACTCCCCCACTGGTTCTATTTCTCTAGAGAACCCTGACTAAAACAGGGCCTGGTAATACATTTTGAAGAAACAAAGTAAATGGGAATTTTTTGCTTCAGTTTCTCTTTTAAAACCACTTTCTTGAGGTATGACTGACATACAAGAAGCTGTCAAATGAAATTCTTGATTAATGTGGTAGGACAAACCGTGTCTGCCCATCAAAAGCCAGCAGGCCAGGGACCATCGAGGCCAAGACAGGCTCTCTGCAGTCTGAACCTGGGTCCAGTCTCCCTGTGCACGCTAACCCCAGAGGCACAGGGTGCTTCTGGGATGCCAGAAGAGCCAGGCTGTGAACCCAGCCCAGTGCATCCCTGAGGGGGAGGGCGTGGCTGTGTCAGCACCTTTATGTCTGGTCTCTCAGAGACTTAAAAAGTCAGGAACACCTGTGATGCTTCTGCTCCAGAAGCTGTCTGGCTGGTCTCTACTGGCACTGCAGGGAAGGGAAGCGTGTAAAAACCAGCACTAGATTCAGTTTTCCTTAAAATGATGAGTAATGCAGTAAGACTAGTTTCAAGTTTCTTAACTGAATTATCCTTCTGGTATACAAACCAGGATCATAATGGCACCATACAGATCCTCACTGTCCCTCACAGAGGTTCTCAGATGTTCCCCTAGAAAGTCCTCATTTCCTACCTAAGACCTTGTTTTATTCCATTACCTCAAAAAGCCATGTGCTTCCAAATGCAGATTATTCAAAGAAAGTGTGAGGATATCCGAGAGCCGGAAGACCCCTACCTTTCCTCTGGGGTTACACAGTAAGCTCGGAGATGAACTTGTACTAGCAGACACAGCACGGCTTTTCCTTCCAAGTGCTTCTCCTTCCAGGGTCTTGCACCTCACCTGTGCTGTGCCCTGCCCCCTCAGCCACCACGTGGGCTTTACCATCACACACTCACTTGAGAGTCCCGTCGGGGTTCTCCATGATGACTGCACTGGTATGGCCCAGGACGAAGCCCGGGATCCAGCCCTCGGCTGCAGGGCACTGATCAGTGGCGGCTCGGAACACCAGAAACATGTTCTGCTGATTGCTGGCCAGAATTTGAACGACCTCTCCTTGGTAGACGTTGATCTCATCCTCCTTCACTGCCGTGTAATCGTGTGTCACCAGCATGGTGGAGATGTTGCTACTGCTGCTGCTTTCACTCTGGAGAGGGACAGATGAAGACAGAAAAAGGCAGGGAGGAACTGAAACGAGTCTGACCACACGAAAAACCCCTTGTCAATGTGCCCATGACATGGCATGGCCCGGCGCAGGGCTTGGCAGACAGGCACCCAGACACCTTTATTTAATTTTTCCTTTACTCTCTGGCTAGCTTTGTACAACTTTCTAATCAGTGAAAATAGAATTTCTCTAGAAAGCAATTTAGAGACAATCTAAAAAAGTCACGGCAGTAGTGGCACATTTTTTGCAAGCCTGACATAGTCTGATCTTCCTCGTACCCTCGATACCTCACGTTGATGCCATGTTGGGTTATTCCCAACCCAAACACAGTCATCTCATCGTGAATATCATGCTCATTTAAACAAAGGTATTAACTTTAAAAGATGAAAGAGCATCTTGGGGACACTTTGTCTCACAAAAGGAAAAATTCTAAATCTTCTAGATAAAATATTTCTACCTTCGTTCCTTCAAAACGAAGGCTGTGGAAACACCTGAAAGTAAATCAGTTACTATTCTGTTCTTATGGGTTAGTTGATGTCTCTATCATACATTCCTCCATGGGTGGCCCTCTGAGGAGCCTGCACGACTCAAGTGTCCCCAAGATGCTGTTGCCATAAGAACGTATCACATAGCATCACAGTGCTGCTTGTCCCAGGTGCTATAACTCAGGCCTCAGGAACAGACCCCAGTGTGGGATGTGGACCCCATCCTTCTCCTGCAGCCCCTGTGGAACTGGTCTCTCCAGTCACAGAGACTGACATGCAGTAGGAACTTAATTCAGTTGAGTGGCTCAGTCAACAAGACAAGATTGCAACAGCAAAGCAAAGATGATTTCTTAAGGCCCTACCCGGCCCACACAGAGGGTGCCAGCCGCTGAGTAGGAGAAACACAAATGGTAGTATGGGTCCCGAGCTCCTCTTTAGCGGGGGACCCACTGTTCCATGGGGAGGAGAAGAAAGCTGAGACACCTGCCAGATCCTGAGCTACATCTTGTCCAAGTCCCCCCTATCAAGTTACAAAATGAGCAGAGGCATCTGGCAATTGTTCCCGGGAGCTTGTTCTCAGAGGCGTCCACCGAGGATGATGTCGGGATGCTCGTGGGTTCCCAAGACTCCAGGACGCTAGTTTCTGCTGAGCTCGTGGACGACCTAGGCAGATCCTGGGTCAGTGTAGACGCAACCAGTTGGACAACCCTGCTGTACTGCCTCATCCCTGAGCTACTGAGCCGGTATCACATGCTGGAGCAGATGGCGGACCACAGTAGCTGGTTGAGGGGATGAGTGGAAAGAGGCCAAGCCCAGGCAAGCCGACAAGCCAGCCACTGGGAACTCAGGGGCCAGGGCTATGCACCTAGAACTGCAGTGGAGATGTATAATAAGACACGGTGATGTGGCTTGGCCCTTGTTTCTTGTCTCAGCTGAGGAAGAGTCTGTTTTCTTGTTCCTGTCACTTGTGGATGCCCACTGTTGGCCTGGGTCCCTCAGCTTGAAGCATGCTGTACAGGTCTGGTTTTGGCCT
Organism: Carlito syrichta; assembly: GCF_000164805.1. Lineage (NCBI taxonomy): Eukaryota > Metazoa > Chordata > Mammalia > Primates > Tarsiidae > Carlito > Carlito syrichta. The sequence goes on along the minus strand of NW_007233896.1, from coordinate 114,848 downwards.
GTGCATATGCATTAGTACTAATCTTTTAGAATTGCTTTAGTATTCTGACTTATATAGAAATACCAATAGTTCTAAGATTTGTTGAACAAAAAACTTTTGTGGCATAGCTGTGTTTGGTAATGTATACCATACCAGGTTACATCTCATAATTTGAGTATTTTGCCACAATAATAACTATCAGTATTTTCTGACCACTTCCCATGTGACAGGCTCCATATTAAGCATTTCAAATCTACCTCACTTACTCCTCACAACCACTTTGTCAGTGGGCATGGTCATCAGTCCTTTAGAGCGTGAGGTTAGTGAGTTTGCATAGGAGACCTGGTCTGTGAGAGAAAGGCAGGGCCAGAGTAACTCCAGTGTGTGGCCCATTGTGTTGCCGCCCAATTAAGTGGAGTGAAAGGCCAGGCCACAGAGCTGCAGGCAAGGCTGGCACAGTCACAGTCTGGGCTGAGCCACATCTACACCACTCCTGCTCTCGGCAGAACTTTGCAGAAGGTGCCCATCTAAAGGGGGAAGGAGGACTCGGTGGTGGGCTGGGCACAGCTGCTTGGCTATGACCGCAGACAGCTTGACAGAAGTGGTCAAGGAGGAAGAAGGCCTCTGAAGATCTGCCAGGGGGCCAGAAGGGCAGATGGGCAGGGGCCAGGTGGGGTGGTGGCTCCTTTTAATGGAAATCCTTAAGAGCCCTGGAGGACATTTTCAAATCCCTGCTTTAGACCTCTGGCTTCTGGCCATCTTCTCAGACCTCTACAGAATTTTTTGTAAAACATTCTGACTCATCTGAAACACAGTCCGGCAACTTCCTTTTTCAGATTACCTACAACATAAGAACAGGTGGGAAGACAGACACCAAAGGAAACTTTCCCAGCCTAGAACTTACTGGAATACATGCCACCTACAACCTGTGCTTTGCCTCAGAGTAAGCATCTAGGGGAGGGCTGGGCATGGCCATTATTCAAGTCTACTTATGAACTCCACAGAAGACCAGCATCGTTCCTGGGTTGCTGTGTGGGAGCAGTGAGCTATTAATTCTGAAGCACAGACTCTAAAAATTCCTCTTGTGCTGAATGAGAAAGTGTTCAGGTTAGACTGAGCCCAAGAGATGCTCAAATGCCAATTCTATGAGGGCCAGAGCCGACGGCCATGCCTGTATACTGTATACTGAGTATTTAGCCAGGGGCTGGCAGGCACAGATGTCCCTGGGGTGTCTGCATCTTTTCTCTGACTGACATTGTTTTCGGATGCTCAACCACTTACCTAGCATGTCCTAAGTGGGAGGTCACTGTGCTCTGCAGGACACAGTGGGGTAGCCACTACAGAGAACACCTGCCCCACCACTTATTTTTAAGAATAAGACTCAACTGCAAATAAATGTGTCAAGACCCATTTGTTAATTTCTTCCACAATTAAATATAAACTTTGAGCTTAACAAAATACGTAACAAACAATAGCAGTAAAGGATAAGACCAAGTCAAATCAAGTAAGGCATTAATAGAAGTCCAGAGGAAAGAGAGAGACATGCAAAAGCCAGATTTCTTTTTTTCTTTTTAATATAAAGAGAGACACAGACCCTTTATGGGAAAAGTATTTAAAAATTTATAAAGCATTCACACATACACTCAGAACAGTTCTATTCACTCACGCATGCCTTCTGGAAAGTGTTATGGGCCAAGCCATCTGCCCTGTAGGGAACGGGGGTGGGGTGGGGTAGGACAGTGAAGAAGCCACAGAATGGGGGGGAACCCACCACAGCAAGCCCTCTGCTTGAGGACCAGAATACAGGCAGGCAAGATGAGGGTACAGGTGCACTTGCCCCCGCTGAGGGTGCCCCTGCTGGACAGGATGCCGGCCACCTGCAGGAGCCAGCCACCAGGAGTGAGAGCAGTCTCTCTTCCAGAGCCACACTTGGGGTGAAGTAAGGTATTCCCACCAGACAGATTCCTTCCCCCCATTTTGTCAGCTTAGTTTGCTTTGAGTTGCTGTTGGAAGTTTTCTTGAGGGGATTGTCCCCCTGCAGATGAGTCAAAAATGCCGCAAAGATAGATAATTTAAGGCATCAAAGAGCAAAACCAAGCGATGAGCAAAAAGCTTAAAATGTACAGGATTCAATTTAAATAGGAGGTAGAAAGTAGAAAAAAAGACCCCTCCAAAAAAAAAAAAAAAATGCGCATGAGGAAGGCAGGGGCTTAAAAAAAGGAAGTTCCAAGATATCCCGTTGGTTGGAATACAGAAAAGACGGAAAAGCGCTGTGTTGAGAAGGTTAATGGTCGGCTTGGCCTGATTAGGAGACACAACAAAGCAGAGAGCGAGTTAGTAGAGCCGCGGTGCTGGCGGGCAGGGGTCAGCCATCTGGCCTCCAGGCCGCGCGGGTGCCGCTGCGGCCACGGACACACACGCAGAGACGCCACAGATGTGAGGGCCGGCCGGGTGCAGGAGAGCCGCAGGAGGAGGTGATTATTGCAGCGCCGGAGAGCCGGAGTTAGTACGAGGACAGCGATGGCGACACGGGTTTAGAAGAGCTGCCGGGACAGAGGCAGGGGGGCCGGCGGGCGCGGGCTCCCCGGCGCGCTTACCCCGTTGCTCTGCGTGGACTGCACGGAGTGCTCGCTGGCCGACGAGCACGTGCTCATGCGGTCCGTGTCCTTGCCGGGGGCCGCGGGGCGGGGCGTCTGCCGCTGCAGGGAGTCGCTGTCCCCCGGGAAGGTGAAGGAGCCGGGCCGGCTGGCCGGGGAGGCGGGGATGGAGCTCCAGAAGGAGCCCCCTTTCTGCAGGGGGCTGCCGGGG
>NW_007233896.1:58096-111500 GCF_000164805.1 Carlito syrichta | reverse complement strand
GCCGCCGCCCCCGCTGCCGCCGCCGCCCCCGCTGTGGTTCCTCTGGTACTCGATCGGCGATGTCAAGGCTGCAAGAAAGGCGAGACACGGCAGAGGAGACTGATCAGGGCCCCGGGAAGGGCAGGCTCAGGGCACAGGAAAAGGGGACCGAGGCAATCAGGGGAGGGCCAGGCCGGAATGTCCGCCGGCCAGTCGTGGGGCCAGCAGCCAAGCCGCTGGCAGCCAACACGCCTTTAAACAGCCCGCACACTCTGCAGGCAGAGACTGACACTGTCTGCCACAATAGCAGAGAGAAGGCCTTTCTGCTACTCTCCTGCTTCCTAAGGAACTAGAGTGACTTTTCAAGGGAACTAGGGTGAGTAGGTGGCAGGAGGTCAACGGGCAGCAGAGCAGAGCACATGAGGACAGCCTGGGGGGCTTCAAGTCCCCAGGAGGCAGCCAGGGACGCTGTATCCTAAGAAGGGGGTCCTACAGGACCAGAGCACATGGCCAATGTCAACAGGACCAAAGCCACGCTAGGCCAGGTTTGACCAGGACACCGTCAGGTACCAACTGGCTTCTACAAAGGTCTTCCTTAAAGCAAGGAGGAGAGAGGCAAAAAGACTCCCAGGCCACCATTCCTGGAGGCGGTTTTATGGACCACCCTTTGCTTTCAGGTTGAATAAATCAGATAAGGGCAGCTAAGGAGCTCCTGAAGGCCCCCTGCTGGTAAGGCAGCTGCCCCCACTTTCTGACTTTAGCAATGCAGTTTTCTTCCATAATCCTCTAGAGGAAAACCCAGGAATCTTGTCAAATAAGCACTATGGAATCCCTAACACATTCTTAAAGTGTCAAGGCCTTTGAGAACTACCACAATCAGATGTAGCCTACCAGCCCCATTCCCAGCACTTAAGTAATCCCAGTTCTTTAGGAGGCTGAGGTGAGAGGATTGCTTGAGCCCAGGAATTTTAGACCAGCCTGAGCAACATAGCGAGAACTTGTCTCTACACACACACACACACACACACACACACACACAAATTAGCCAGGTGTGGTGGCACATGCCTGTAGTCTCGGCTACTGTACTCCGGCTGTGGCAGAAGAATTGCCTGACCCTAGGAGGTTGAGGTTGCAGTGAGCTATGATTGTGCCACTGCATTCCAGTCTGGGCAACAGAGTGAGACCCTGACTTAAAAAAAAAACAAAAACAAAAAACATAGTACTTGCCCCACAGGGTGGCTGTGGAGATGAAATAAAGAAATACAGACAGTACCTGATGTATGGTAAGTGTTAAGTTCTGTCATTATTATGACTATGTAATGGGAGGGAAAAGAAAAATAGAAATGTGTTCAGTAGGGGAGGAAACATACATCTAGTCATAAAACATACATTACCATTTAAAAAGTTGCGCTGGTTTTCTAAAATTTGGTTGATTTCATGGATCCAAGTTTGCCGGACACTTGGACTAGATGAGTGCAAAATGAAGGTCTCTACCACGTCACCCGTCCTTGATGTCAGAGCAAATTTACAGGGGTCATTTTCCACATTTTCCTCCAGGCAAAGGCAACTCACCTTAAAAAATTAAAGCATTATTCAGAATTGCTAACAGGTAGGAGCATCCAAAGTGTCCATCGACAAAATGTGTTATATGTGCATAATGGAAGATCATTCAGCTGTAATTAGGAAGGAGTTCCGACACAAGCTACACCAGGGATAAGCCTAGAGGACATTATGCTATGTGAAATATGCCAGTCATGAGAGGACAAATGCTGTAAGACTCCACTCATATGAAGTCCCTGGAGCAGTCAAAATCAGAAAGTAGAATGGGGGCTGCCTGAGGCTGTGGGGAGGGGAAAACAGGGAGCCAGTGTTTAATGAGGACACAGCTTTAGTTTTGCAAGATGGAGCACCGTGCCGATGGATGATGGTGATGGCTGCACAACAATGTGAAGGCACCTCACACTGCTGAGCTAGACATTTGAAAATGGTAAATTTCATGTTATGTGTATTTGACCACAATAAAAAATTAAAGCACACTTATCCTCTCTGGCCAAGTGCAAAGTGAGGTTCATCTCATGTCAAAAATGAACAATCACTGTTCAGTTAAGCTGCCATTTTTACTGTCTCAGAAACATCGTGTAGCTTTTCAATTTTCTTTTAACTCAGATATGTGGGGATTATCAGGTGTTTAAGTAATGGTTTGAACTAACAGCTTGAATAATTAACTAGAAATGTAGCTCTGGGATTACTGTTTCCAAAATTCCTCTATGATGACCCAGGATCTTTCCTTTACTTGCTTCCCAGGGAATAAAATGTCACCATTACAAAATTTCAAATATCAATAAAACCTGTGTTATAAAAGTATATATGATATGATTAAAATATGTCTAACAATTTTATAAAGGAAGAAGAATATGTAAAATAATGCATAGAGAATGTCTATGGTGCCAGAGTGATTTTCTGTCAAGACACTTATGAAAAGAATGGGTGGGAAGTTTAGGTGATGGATACAGTTCAAGTGATGGAAGTTCAGGTGCAGCCATGTGCTTGGGGGGGGCCTGTGGCCAACAGGCCCTCGGGGTGAGGGGTCGTAGATAGGAGAGTGAGGGGTTGTGGATGGGATACCACCCCAACCTGAGGGTTGTGCCCATGGACAGACCTGTCCTGGTTCAGGCACACAGAGGCTTCTGGAAGTAGTCAAAAAAAGCCTGAGTAGGGAGAGGATGGAACAGGACTCAACGTTCCCCTGGTATGCAGGAAGGCCTGCATGGTGCGGTGGGGCTAAGAGGTTCCGGGCCCTGATGGGAACCCTACTGGCTCAGGGCAGGAGGAACTGGGGGTGAGGACAGCATGTATTGTCACATCTTGTGGGACCTCATTCCCCTTGCTATTTTCTACCTCACCTTGGTTTGCCCTCTTTATAGAATTCAGGGCCATTTGCAACTATTTCATCCATTTATTTGTTTCTCTCCCCCATCAGAGGGCAAGAGAGGACATCTGTCTGGATCATTCCTGGAGACCCCATGCCTGGTACTGGGTGCTCAGTACCTCCTTGTCAAACAGAGGAGAATAAGAAGACACTGAGTTAGCTATTTTCTCTGGTCATAGAGCAATATTACAAATATGTGCCTGGAATTTAAATAAGTTTCCATGATCCTAGAGCAAGTGGTGCACAGACACTACCCAAGACCAGGCCTCATCATGGAAAAAGGGGGAGTCCTACAGAGGTGTGTGTAAGACATCAGTCACTAAAGAACACAGTAGAAAGAGAGATGGGGTGAATTTCAAGGTTCTGAATGCACTAGAAGATTCTCTAAGTACTTAATAAGCCAGGCATCAGGATAGGTCACCATTAAAAGAAACAGTTTATCAATGAGATGGGTACAGGCATGGGCACAGGAGCAAACACACCGTACCTTGATGCTGTTCTTAAACAGGAATCCTGGCATGGAGAAGCCCTTTTTTTTATCAAGCGGTTCGCTGAATATGACGATCTGCTCAAAGAGGAACACGCGCCTCTCTTTGCAGCGAGGCAGAAGCCCTGCATCTTGGTCTGTGACCAAGAACGTGTCCTGCAAGAGCAGTTTACCCTGGGCAACGATTTTACCCTAAAACAGGAAAAAGGGGTAAAGGAAGGGAGAAGAAAACATTGCATTCTGAGTTATTCAAAGTTCTGATTTCTGTAGATTTTCTCCCACAGAGTAATGTGTTTTTCTTCTATTATATCTTCTATTATTTTCTCTTCTGTAATGAGTTCTTAGCTCCAAACAGAACAATTATCTAAAGAAAATGCTTGCCAACTTTTATATAAACCTCTGACCTTGTTATAAACAGAGACTGGAAGTGGGATCTTAAATGTCCAGTTCACACTAGAACAGTGGTCCTCAAGGTACCGGACAGGTGTGACAGTGTCCTCTGGTACAACCAATCAGACATGCACAAGAACCTGTGTCTTCAGAAGCTCTCCAGGTTCTGTGCGTACTTTGAGAGGGAGAACCACAGCATTAGAACTTCAAACTGAATTCTCTAGCAAGACAACAGGCAAGAAAGGCAAGAAAAGTAAAAATGTCTCCCATCTCCAGATGCAATTTTAAAAAAGATTCTAGCTCCAAATTCATCTCTGGATACATAACAGGTACTATGTAATATGAGGAGTCTGGCAACTCTTATAAAAGTACTCAGTCTATGAGAAACACAGTGATGAGCATCAGGGTCCCAGGAATGACAGAGGGTGTGGTCTCCTGCATGCTAATGTATCCAGAGCTATCATGGTTGTAAATGCTGGGGAAAAGGAAATAGCTCTTACAACAACAGAGGGCCCAAGAGACAAAGCACAATCCTGCTAGGTTCTGCTACGAGGAGCTGAGTTTTGAGCAGAGGAAGGTCCCAGAAAAGCAAAGAAATGCACCCCCCAAAAAAAAAACGTTGAAAGAAAGTATCAATCAGGTTGAAGTAAAGTGAGATAAGAGAAAACCAAGCAGAAAGGATCAGCATTCTACGTGTAGAGAGAAATGGTCCAAGACAAAAAGATAGGGATGGCAGGCAGAGGAGCCTCTGAATGAACAAGAGCTGCATTACGTCAAATCCTTGCAGCCGCCCCACGTTCATCATGTCGTTGCACCGCCTTGGTACTATGCACATGACTTCCACGGCTCTCTGTGGGCGGGACAGAGCGAAAGTTCAAGTCCTTCTGGGGAAGATCTGACACGCTACCCTCCCAGTCCCATTCCTCTCGCCCCGCCCCCTCTTGTGTGCACAGGGCAATGGAGATGCACTGGACAGACCCATCACCCGTGCCGCAACCTGGGCCAGTGCACCATGCCAGGAGACACTCGGGGGTTAGGAGAGCCTGGTGGGAACCTAGGGGGTGCAGCCAGTGATGCAGGTACCTCTAATTCTGATGTATCCAGGCTGGCCTTTTTGGAATACTTGAGGAAGTCCTGCAAGCAAAATGCAGAGGAGGACATGAGAATGCTGACAAGGACAATGGCAACTGATCTTTTTTTAAAGTTTTCTTTTTATTAAGAAGCAGAGTGTTGCTGTGTTGTCCAGGTTGGTCTCAAACTCCTGGCCTTAAATGATCCACCCACTTCAACCTCCTCAGTAGCTGGAACTGCAGGTGTGAGCCACTGTACCCCAGCTAGCCTTCTGTATCACTTACATTGTGCCAGGCACTGGATTCAGCGATAAATTCTTTAAAAAAAATTTTTTTTAATAGACAAGGTCTCACTATGCAACTCACTGGAATGCAGTGGCTACTTACAAGTGTTCACAGCTCACTACCACCTCCAAATCCTGGCCTCTAGCAATTCTTCCACTTCAGTCTCCCTGGTAGCTGAGACTACAGGTATACACCACCATGCCTGGCTAGTGCTTTACTTCTGTCTTCTCATATTATTCTCTTAGTAACACAACAAAAGGTATCCATCTGTGGTTTCAAGATGCAGTAAAGAAAGTCAGTACTCAGTTTCATACGTGAAGGACTCGCAATACACTTGAAAGTCACTTTATCATGGAAAAAGGTGTGACTCTGCCTTTAGTTGTGCTTAATAATTTAAATAAGTCAAGGGCTAGTTCTAAGCCAATAGAGAAAAATACGCAGGGATTGAAATTTTAATTTTATCCAAGACTCCAAGAAGATTACAAAATATTTAATGTTGATAGAGCTGCAGAAAAATCATTAGCATTCCAAAGTCTGTGTTGGGGAAAAAAAGTTCACTTTTACTGACCCTTTGATTCAGAACCTGGTGTAAATTAAAAATAGAGAAAATGGTTTAAGGTATTTTATTGACTTCCTAAAAATTTACCTTGAAATATGTAAAGTCAGAAAATAACAAAACTGATTTGTACTTTTTACACAAACAACTCCCCTCACATGCCAAGTCCTCCCTCCTCACTTCCCTAGTCTTGTCCTCTCACCAAACCAACTTCCTGATGCCAGAGTGTGTCCTCCCAACATCCTCACCTTCAGCAATAGCTGATATTTCATGATCCTCTGCACTGGTTTAATCAGCAAATCTGTAAGTTGCAACCTATGGCCAAGGCGTTGCTTTAAGTCCTGCAGTTTTAAAGCAGGAAAAAAAGATTGTGTTATTCACTAAAGGGCAATTTTTTAGACCTTATAACTGTCAGAAAGACTAACTACAATTGGCAGTAACTGTAATTTTTTAAAACTCTTTGTACTAAATAGCACTTTATTATTTCTCAAAATTTCAAAGTTTTACATTATAACCTGAGCTGTTTTTCAAAGTAGTCTATTAGGCTTGCTTACAAACCTTTTTTCAATTGGTTTCTTTTACTCGTGCAAACATGTATGCATACGTAGATAATAAATTATTATGATTTGTAATGAGATTTAAGTTCAACACTTATTTGAAGAAACCTTTATTTATCTGCTTATTTGTTTAAGTCGGGGTCTTACTCTGTCACCCAGGTTGGAGTGTAGTGGCATAATCACAACTCACCACAGCCAAGACCTCCTGGGCTCAGGCTTCCGTCTCAGTCTCCCGAATGGCTGGGACTATAGACGTGTGCCACCATGCCCAGCTAACTTACAAATTCTTATCTTTAACAACAATTCTGGTCTTCTGAATGCCAGGGAGTATGATCATATACTGAATTCATACTTATTTCTCTGATAAAATTGATAAGGAATCAAAATAGGCTCAGAACTCTCTCATCATGCAGGCAAATTTTCTGAGGATTGCTTGTCTCTGGGGAAACCAATAATACTTTAACTTTTAGAAATAAATTGTAACAAAAGATTCAGAAATACTTTGCTTCTATCTTGAGTCTTACCTCAAAGAAAGTATCAATGTATTCTGAGACAATGTGCTCAGACTTTGGTTTATTTTGACAATAAACTATGTACATGTGCAACCTTCTCTCCTAGGAACAAAAAAGGCAAACAGACAGGTTAAAACAACTGGAAGTTCAATTGCAACATGACAGCACACACATACTTCACATTCATAAGGGGAATTATCCTAAAACCAAGCTGCGTGGCTAAGGCCCTCTGGAGCACCTTCCAGCTTCATGACATAGATTAACATTCTGCCCCGTGGCTCCTTCATTATTGCTCCCTCACACATGCCAGACCCTTCCCTTTGTGGTACCAAATACCAGCAAGCACCACCTGCAGCAAAAGAACCTACTTCTCAGCACTTAACGAGGAATTACTGCCATTCCCCCCAGTCCCATAGGTAATTCTGGGAAGCCTGGTTGTTTTTACTAGAGAAGAAAAAGCTCTTTAGTCTGAAATCCTAAAGCAGGGAAAGAAAAGTAGACAATGAGCCTTTCCTTAAATCCAGTGATCCTCAAAGCACAGTGTGTAGACCCCGAGGTCCCTGAGGCCTTTCAATAGCTCCGTTGGGGCATAACTATTTTCAAAATACCACTAAGCTGTCATTTGCCTTCTGCATTGTGCTGACATCTATGCTGATGTGCAAAACCAGTGGCAAGTGAAATGGCTGGCACCTCGGCAAGCACTCTTCGTGCCGCCAAATGGCATAGAAAATGCCTGTTTCACTTAACAGTGTCCTTGATGCAGTAACAGGAAGCATCCCTTTTATCAAAACTCAACCATGGAGTATTATGCATCTTTCCAACATTCCTATGAGAAAATGAAGTCCATATAAAACACTTCTGGTGCACAAGATAATGGTTTCAAGGAAAAGCACTTACGCGACTGAGCTGTGAGCTGAGCTAACCGCTTTTTTCACAAACTGCTATTTTTACTTGAAAGGGTGATGGACACAGACTGTAATTATTTACATTTGGCTATTTAGGAGGGATTTTCTTGAAGACGAACAAAATAAGCCTGTCATTTCAAGGCAAACAACTGGCAGGGCTTGTTAATAATGAAAATTCCAGTTTTCAAGCAAAAAATTATAATTTTGGAAAATGTCTATCTGCCACTGTGAACTTGACAATACTTGAAGACTTTTTTTGAAGAGATGGTGCTGATATTAAAAAAAAAATCAGATTTTTTGGATATTGTGTAATGAAATGTGTCAACCTTGGAAGATCCGCTTGAGGCAATAAACTGGTGGTATCTTCCAAATGATCCATGCATGATGGTCACAAGCCTGTGCGTGGCTGAAAGAGCCTTGAGGCACGAGACAATTCAGTGGATTTAATGTCATATCAAGGGAGAAGTTCACAGGTAGGTTTTCAGATTCCATATTGCAGCTAACCTTTAAGAAATGATCAACTATCAAGTTTTGGTGTAATCTAAGAAAAGCATAATTATCTGAAAAGCCTATTATAAAACACTCCTTTCTAACTACACACTTGGGTGAAGATGGAGTTTTTTGGAACTATTAAAAAAAAATCACAATAGGTTGAATGTGGGAGCAGGTATGAAATTCTAACTGTCTTCTACTGAGCCAGACATTAAAGAGATTTGCAAAAATGCAAAAACTCTTGTCACTAACTTAAAAAAAATAGTGACTTTTTTCCTAAAAAAATCCCACCAAAATCCCAAGCCCCCAAAACTCCAGTGCTGATACACTAACCTTAGACATACACATTTATTTGGCTATTACATGAAACTCACTGCAATTACAAGGACATCTTCACCCGATACTTGTCTGTCCCCAGGCACCCTAATGCTGCTGCTTCAGGCCTGTCTCTGGTCCCCTCTGACCAGTCTGTACTGTTATTGGCCAAAGAGCCAGTGGGGACCAGTTAACTCATGTGGAGAAGAAAAGACTTTAATTCCAGCTAACTCACGTGTTACAATTTGATTTTATTCTTCACATAGGCACTCTTGTAAAGTAAAAGTGAGTTCTTCAATCCAACAAAACAATGACTAAAGATGACAACATCAGAACAAAACAGAAGCAATGATGTTGGACTTACGTGTTTAACAAAAAGGGATCCTAGTTTTTCTGGATCTTCAAGGCACTTCTCTAACTCTCCTAAAAAAAAGCTGAAAAGAAGGGAAACTATCAGAACCGCTTCCTGTGCGGCCTTCTAATTTTAGTTTTAGGTTTATATTTTAAGATAATGTTTTGACATGAGCAACTAGAAGTGTAATGTACACAGTTAACAAATATAATGCATACAGAAACCACTCTGCTAGGCTGTTGAGCAAAAGGGGACACATAGTTAACAGAGACAAGGAGGACAGGCCTCCCTCGACTAGTAACCTTCTTGGCCTTTGGACAACACATATTTTTGTCTCAGTTTGTTCAAGGACACAGGGCTAATATCCTGGGTAGAAAACTGAGACTACTTGAAAAATAAATGTTTCTAAGCCCTTGGCCATTTTTTATTTCTGAAAACTTCGTCTTTATATCTGTGAGACTCATATTCATTCTATAATTTTCAGAAGCTCAAATTGGATAACAGCTAATATAAATATTAGCTCTCTTTAAGATTAAAATCAGTAATAAAATAGCTACAGGACAACTCTTCATTTCTTCTGGGCTAGAGTTGTCCTTAAGATGTATGTCTACTTCATCGTCACTTATGTGTACTTGTATTTATATCTGGCATCTTGTTCACCTGCAAACCACCATGCCAATGAATACATTTACTATCCTTCCTCTCTGTAAACGCTGTGGTAGAGAGCATCTCTGCATGCAATTTCTCTATCAGGACACCCCAGGAATGTAGTGTCTTTTCCTCCTTCCTTAAAAAACAGCCTTGGGATTAGAAGACTAAACAGCAATACCAAACAGTCTTCTAAAAACTGGTTTTACTGTAGACTTTCAGTAAGTCTACAGTCTATAGAGTTATAAATCAGAGTGCTGTTTCTAAAGGTGACCAATCATTTATCTGTAAGTTCAACTAAATTAGGCATTACAGGGGACATGGAAATAAAGATCTCAGCCCTGGATTCAAAGTTTTACATTCTGTTAGGAGAGAGAAGTACAGAAATAACAAAACATGACTTGAGACACACCACTGTATTTCCCCCTTATATCTGTATTATATACGATGGTATTTGAATAATACTGTACAATACTATTTGTGTCATTTAAAGAGCACATTCAAATCTGCTATCTGTAGGAGAGAACAGGTCTGACTGAAATGCACAGGCTTATTGGAGAAATAAGTACCTGAGCTGAGTTTTAGAGAGGGGATGGGACTTTGGAGGTGATGACAGCATGCTCTGGATAGATGGAGCAGCAATGCTCATCAAGACAGGACAGCAGGAGGCCTGTCGGTAACATGGAGCAGGCAGTGCAGCTGCCACATTTCACTGTGAAGCCAACGGCTGGTATTAAGTAAGCCTCAGATGTCTAAGGACTTCTAAAATTATAAGCAAAGTGACCCAAAAAGAGGTGTGTGGCGATAAGCTCTGGTAGGATGAGGTGAGCTGCTGTAGCACCAGCCCCCACGTGGCTCTCTTTCTGATGAGGACAGGTCTGGGCAAGGTACTGGGATCAATTCTCAACTTCATACTTATGTTTTCCATTAAAACTGAGTTGGGGCTAGGTACGGTAGCTCATGCCTGTCATCTCAGCACTTTGGGAGACTGCAGTGGGAGGATTGCTTGAGCCTAGGTTTTAAGATCAGCCTAGGTAACATAGTGAGCTCTTGTCTCTACAAAAAAAATTAAAAAAAGATTAGCCAGGAGTCGTGTGCCTGTAACCATATCTACTCGGGAGACTGAGGTGGAAGGATCGCCTGAGCCCAGGTCTAGGATGTGGTGAGCCATGATGGTTTCCACTCCAGCCTGAGTGACAGAGTGAGACCCCAACTCAAAACAAAAATAAAAACAAAAACAAAACTGAGTTGGACAAGTTAATATCTTCAAAGTCGTCTAAGAATAATGGTATTTATTTTAAACCTGGCTGCAATTCTAGTTAGAAACACTTATTGAGGCTTACTCTATGCAGATGTTTTTCTAAGTGCTTTACAAGTATTAACTCAGTCATTCTTCACAAAATCCCATGAGGTGGGCAACAGGAGGTTCCAGGTGGGCACATGAAGAGTGAAAGTGCAGAGTGGGGAGGCCAGTGGCTCGAGGTGAGGACCTGGTCACAAGCCCAGGCAGTCAGGTTCAGCACTAGTGCTCCGGCTACACCGCCGCACAGCTTCTCAGCATGGACCAGCACAAAGAGACTCTTCCTGTACCATCAAATGCTACTACAGAACTCCTGGGAGGCTACACAGGTAACAGAACAAAAGAACAACCCCCTCCTTTTTTTTGAGTTGGAGTCTCACTCTGTTACCCAGAATGGAGTGCAGTGGCCGCTCCCGGCCACTGCAGCCTCGACCTGCTGGGCTCCGGCAATCCTTCCACCTCAGTCTCACTCTGTCACCCAGACTGGAGTGCTGTGGCCGCTCCTGGCCACTGCAGCCTTGACCTGCTGGGCTCCGGCAATCCTTCTGCCTCAGCCTTCCAAGCTGGAACTATAGGCACACGCTACCATGTTGGGCTAATTTTTTGATTTATTGTAGAGATGAGGTCTTGCCAAGTTGGCCAGGCGGGTCTCGAACCTGCGGGCTCAGGCAATCCACTCACCTCAGCCTCCCAAAGCGCTGGGATTACTGGTTGAGCCACCGAGCCTGGCTAGAACAAACCCCTTTAGCCCTGGCCTGGCCTGCTGTGGTTTAGCAAGTATGGATACTTTGCATACCATCAGGAACAACATGTGTTTACGTACTCTCTGTGCCAGTCATAAATTTGATGAATGTTGCCAAACACAATCTTGTCTTTTCCTTTCATATCATCAGGAACACCATCTTCTTTCATAAGTGCCATGTAGCCCTATAAATGAATGGTTAAAAGTAAACATATTTCATGAAATGTGTTTGGATCAAGTAGTGGCTTATTGATGAATAGTTACAGAGGACAAAATTGACATATGCACCATCTTGTAGCTCATTTTTTATTTTATTTTATTTTTTATTTTTGAGTTGGAGTCTCACTTTGTAGCCCAGATTGGAGTGCAGTGGCCGCTCCCGGTCACCGCAGCCTCGACCTGCTGGGCTCTGGTGATCCTTCCGCCTCAGCCTTCCGAATAGCCGGAATTACAGGCGTGCGCTACCACGCCTGGCTGATTTTTGATTTATTGTAGAGATGAGGTCTCGCCAAGTTGCCCAGGCGGGTCTTGAACCCATGGGCTCAGGCAATACACTCACTTCAGCCTCCCAAGGCACAGGATTACAGGCTGAGTCACCGAGCATTCTTTATTTTAAAACAAACAAAAAATTCTATGTGAAGAGTATCCTTAACTGGTACTTGAACTATACCACTATATCATTGCTGTAATTTTCTCTCCCTGAACTGTTCGGCATGCATAGATCAAAATTTTTCTAAAAAACTAGGAAGTTAAAATAAATATAAATGTTTGCATGAAAACAAATAGTCTTATTAGTTTGTAAATATTAAAAATCTGGTTAGAAGCACATTTCCTGTTTTCAGCATTTTATTGATCTCATACAAACAGAAATTATGCACCCAAAAAGGATTGTCTTGTACATTTTTATTTTTTATTACAGAGCTGTAGGGTCCAAGTGAGGGTTAACTACATAGGTAGGCTGCATGCAGCTGAAGTTTGGGCTTCTAATTCGCCCTCACTCCGCTGGGTAGTGGATCATGATGGAGTATTAAGCAACTATAAAGAACCACAAAATCATGGACTTTGCAGCAAATTGGATGGAGTTGGAGACCATCATACTAAGTGAACTATCACAGAAATAAAGAACTGAATATCTTGTGTTCTTACTCATAAGTGGGCTCTGAACACTAGTCACAAAAATCACTTTTTGAAAAATTGAGTTTATAAATCTGATAGTGCCTTGAATTAGTGGCAGGGATTAGCTAGGAGATAACTCTATGCCAGTATGAAAGGCAGTGGTTTAACTATGGCAAACACAGTGACCAGCAATGTCTGGTCAATGAAGATGGCGATGTAAAAAATGTCTGCACAAAACTATCAGTAAATGACCCGGTACAGCCATAGACCAAGCTCTTGGCATGTGTGGATTCTGGATGGAAGTGAATTCGCAGCTTGGCCACAGTGACTTTTCAAACAATCATCTAACCAGAACTAATTCATTTCTGTAGTGATAGCCACACTTGTGAAATAATTCAAGACAGGATTCCCATCTAATACATGCAATGGTTAGATATAACAATTTAAAAACTGAATTGTAGAAGAAGATTGCCTGAGTCCATGGGTTTGAGACCAACCTGGGCAACTTGGTGAGACCTCACCTCTACAATAAATAAAAAAAAAATTAGCTGGGCATGGTGGCGCAAGCCAGTAATTCTAGCTACTTGGAAGGCTAAGGTAGAAGGATAGCCTGAGCCCAGCAGGTCGAGGCTGCGGTGGCTGTGAGCAGCATGCCACTGCACTCCAGTATGGGTGACAGAGTGAGACTCCAACTCAAAAAATAAAAATAAAAATAAAATCTCCAGAGCAGGCTGGGTGCAGTGGCTCACACTCATAAATCCTAGCACTTTTGGGAAGCTGAGGTGGGAGGATTGCTTGAGGCCAGGAGTCCAAGACCAGCCCGGGCAACATAGGGAGATCTTGTCTCTACAAAAAAAAGAAAAAAAATTAGGCACGGTAGTGTGCCTGTAGTTCCAGTTACTTGGGAGGCTGAGGTGGGAGGATTACTTGAGGCTACATTGAGCTATAATTGCACCACTGCACTCCAGCCTGGGCAACTGAGCAAAACCTGGTAACCAAAATAAATACATAAAAAAAAAACAAAAACCCCAAACCCAAAACTTAATTGTAAAAAAGAAAAGATCACATCAAGATGCATTATGCAAAAAAAGCGTTTACAACTGAATAGAGATGATTAAGATAACTGGTTAAATTTTAATTTTTGGATTTCTTTTAATTTGTAAAAAATGATTTGTCAATTCCATTTTTGTTTAAAACAGATGGGAGAAATCTAGCCAATCAACACACAACTGGCACCACATGAAAAGGCACTTTTATCACATTTTGAGTCTAAGAACATACAAAATGTTTCTTTTATCATGTCTACAGTAATTATCTATGCTTTTCCATTTGACTGTTGTTAGAAATTCCACATATCCCATTGTTTCTTCTGTCTCAGTTACAGTACAATGACGGGGAAGAAGAGGGTTGGTTAAATTAACCCCTAAGCAGTTTGGCGTATCAGTGTTAACTGTCTAAAATGATACTTCCTTGGACAACCTTGGGGCTGATATCAGGTTATTAAATCTCTGAAAATACACACCTCAACCACATAGCCAAGGTCCCGTACATAGTCACGCTCTGTCTCCACTAATTCTTGCAAAACGTAGCTAGAAAGAGAGAGAAAAAAGTGTTTGTGATCAAACTCTATAAACAGTGTTTGCTATTAAAAAAGTTTTTTTTTCTTTTTTTTTCACTTTTGTTCCTGTTATGATAGACTTTTTCTGGGATTGAATAGTAATATATCAAATTTGTGCAACTAAGTCTTAAATTCTAGAGTGTTCCAAATCACTTACAGGTTCAAGTAAGACCCATGAGAGCTCCAACAATCACAAGACACATACGCACACATGCATGGGTGCAATAGGGTCAAATTCACCCTACTGGATTCTGATCACATATATGAACAACAAACAGAGGCTTAGATATAACTTTGTTATAAAGTCATGACATTAAAGAAAGTGGCTTTTAAAAAAAAATGATTAAGTCATTTTAAACTTCACTAGACAGGCCAGGCTTGGTGGCTCAGCCTGTAATCCCAGCACTTTGGGAGGCTGAGGCAAGGGGATTGCCTGAGCCCGCAGGTTCGAGACCAGCTGGGGCAACTTGGCGAGACCCTGTCTCTACAATAAATCAAAAAATTAGCTAGGTGTGGTAGCATGCGCCTGTAGTTTCGGCTACTTGGAAGGCTGAGGCGGAAGGATCACCAGAGCCCAGTAGGTCGATGCTGGAGTGGCAGTGAGTGTGCCACTGCACTCCAGCCTGGGCGACGGAGTGAGACTCCAACTCAAAAATAACAAAAACAAAAATATTTCACTAGACATACATAAAAAAACTTTAACTCAGATGTTTAAAACTTTGGATCTAGCCGGGCTTGGTGGCTCAGCCTGTAATCCCAGCACTTTGGGAGGCTGAGGTGAGCGGATTGCCTGAGCCTGCGGGTTCGAGACCCGTCCGGGCAACTTGGCAAGACCTTATTTCTACAATAAATCAAAAATTAGCTGGGCGTGGTAGCGCGTGCCTGTAATTCCAGCTACCTGGAAGGCTGAGGCGGAAGGATCGCCGGAGCCCAGCAGGTTGAGGCTGCGGTGGCCGGGAGCATGATACTGCACTCCAGTCTGGGTAACAGAGTGAGACTGCAACTCAAAAAAACAAAAACCTTGGATCTAAGATCTAATCACAACGCTCAGAAGTATCTGTTTGTAAAATTCAGCAAATGTTTAATAAAGGCCACTATGCAAGCAAACAACCTCAAGGCCTGAGAAGGTTCATTCCCTTGTTCATTCATTCATTTAACCAACATCAACCTGACAACTCCATGGGCCCAACGGCCATCTGAGGTGCTGGGATTCCCATTGAATAAAACTAAGTCT
Organism: Carlito syrichta; assembly: GCF_000164805.1. NCBI lineage: Eukaryota > Metazoa > Chordata > Mammalia > Primates > Tarsiidae > Carlito > Carlito syrichta. Next base: position 96,013 of record NW_007233896.1, on the reverse strand, counting down.
CCACTCTCATGCAGCTTACAGCTTTTTCTCTTTTCCAAAGGCAGGTTTAAACCTTTTGCAACATTTTTCAGGACTTTTTTTTTTTTTTAACCATAAGTTCCTTTACTGGAATTGAGAAATGCTACCACTAAGGTATGTTTGAAAAATAATTCATGTTTTTGGGACTGGTTCTAATTTTGTTACCTTCTTTTTCTTTTACAACTATGTATACAATAAAAAGTCTAGGAGTTTCTCACCAGAAGTAACAAGATATCTTTGATTTGTGCCATGCTTATTTATAAAGTATAATATACACATCAAACCACAGACTCTATGGCTATGGTTTCTGGCGCCTTCTGAGGCTCTGAGTCCATTACACACATGTGCAGTGACTCAGCTGGAGACCCTGGCACTCTTCACTATGTTAATTCAGAGCTGAATCCCAGGCACACTTTTGAAGGTGACAAAGGCAGGAGGGAACCCATAAAACAAGAAAAGGAAAACATTTCTGTCTTACTGCCTTCGCTTTAAAGAGCTGGACTTCCTTTCTTCCATCTCATCAATGGGCGAGGAGGAAGAGAGAAGGGAGTTGTCCGAAGGGTTGAAGGAAGGGCTGCTACTGTCACCCTGGTCAACCAGGAGTGAGCTGGGACGATCTTCCAGAGCCTGGAAGAAATTCAGAGAATCGGCAACACTTACTGCCTCCAGCCCATTCAGGCTGAAATTGGGATGAGAAAACAGAAGATGTGTTTGTACAACTGCAAAATCTTTATGTTTAAGAAATTACACAGTATTTAACAACACAAAACCTCTAGTATCGACACAAAAATTGAATCAAAGAAGCTGAACAAAAGAAGAAAGATAGACTGGAAAGTATAATAAATTGACATACATTAATATATTCGATTCCTTGTTACCAAATAATCAGAGATGATACTCTTGCTTGCATCAGGGCACTGTACCCATTTTTGGATATACCACACATTCTGAATTTAGCAGTTTATTTGTGGTTATATTCCTGCCAAATGCAAGTACAAGCACGTCAGAAGTGTGTAGGGCAGACCAGTGTGGTGCCTGAAGAGGGTCCCAATTCCTTGTTGGTGGGCTAGGTGGCAACATCAGGAGAACGTGGTTTAAATGACTTGGTTTGTTTCTTGATTATCCATGAAGCCTTCACTTATACTTCAACGTGCCCAGATCACGCTGCTAAAATTAATCTTGATATTACAACTTCCATTCTATTACTACTACTTTTTTTTTTCTTTAAGAGGTAGTGCCTTGAAATCACTGGCAGGGATTAGCCTGTAGATGGCTCTAGGCCAGTAGGAAAGGTAGTGGTCTAGCTATGGCTAACAGTGATCAGCAACCTCTGGTCAATGAAGATGGCAATGTAGTCTGTGTAAAACTATCAGTAAATGACCTGGTACAGCCACACACCATGCTCTGAACTCATGTGGTCTCACTCTGCCATCCAGGCCAGAGTGCAGTGGCATGAACATAGCTCACTATAGACTCAAACTCCTAGGCTTCAAGGCATTCTCCTGCCTCAGTCTCCTGAGTAGCTAGAACTACAGGTGCACACTGCCATGCCTGGGTAATTTTTAAAAAATGGGGTCTTCCTCTGTTGTCCAGGCTGGCCTCAAACAAGCCTTTGCCTCCCCAAAGTGCTAGAATTATAAGTGTGAGCCACCATATCCAGCCTCTATCCCTTCTACAGAAAGTAATACTCAGTTGCTTCTCCAAAACTCTCTCCCCTGCTGTTTTAGCTCCTACAGGTGATTTCTTAAATCATTGTATTCCCTGTAGAACCTCACCTAAATCTTTGCAGATGTTTAATAAATCAAGTCAAAAAATCGATGACCCCTCCCTGAATTAATGTCGCAATGACTAGCAACTGATCACTTTTTCATTGATACACATTGATTTTGTTGCTTTACTGGATTCACAAGCACACAGGAGTTATAGTTCTTTTAAAATTTCCAAAGCGTCTGAGATCGGTGGCTCAGCCTGTAATCCCAGGACTTTGGGAGGCCAAGGCAAGTGGACTGCCTGAGCCCGTGTTTCGAGACCAACCTGGACAACTTGGTGAGACCTTGTCTCTACAATAAATTAAAAAAAAAATTAGCTGGGCGAGGTAGTACACACCTGCAGTTCCAGCTTCTTGTAAGGCTGAGGTGGAAGGATCACCAGAGCCCAGAAGGTCAGTGCTGAGGTGGCTGTGAGCGTGAGTGCCACTACACTCCAGCCTGGGCAACGGAGTGAGACTCCAACTCAAAAAAAAAAAAAAAATTCCAAAGCAACGAGCTATATATAGAAATGATTGTATTGGAAAAAAGGTGATTAATTTATCTTTGGATAAACAGTATAATACAAACTGCAAGAAAACTTAATACTTCACTTAACACGTACTACATTTGATATTAATAAATTAAATCTCTAGTATTTGTCCTGTTTTTTCCCCTTATCAGTAACTGACTGTCACTTCACCACGAAGCAGGGCTTTGAGGACACAAAGTCTGTACATGCAATCTTGTCAAAACCCACGGAGCTATAAAAAACACACCAACTGCTGTTCTTAGCTTTGAAAAACAGGACATTAAGTTAGTTAAGGAACAGACTCTGATCTGAAAGTTGCACTTTTTTTTTTTTGAGTTGGAGTCTCACTCTGTCACCTAGACTGGAGTGCAGTGGTCCCTCCCAGCCACCGCAGCCTCAACCTGCTGGGCTCTGGCAATCCTTCTGCCTCAGCCTTCCAAGTAGCTGGAACTACAGGTGTGCGGTACCACGCCTGGTTAATTTTTGATTTATTGTGGAGATGAGGTCTCGCCGAGTTGCCCAGGCAGGTCTCGAACCCGCAGCCTCAGGCAATTCACTCACCTCAGCCTCCCAAAGCACGACATTACAGGCTGAGCCACCGAGCCCGGCTAGTTGCACTCTTTTAAATAAACAGTTATTAACCTTTATTGAAAGCAAACATTTTGCTGAAAGTAGCAGAGCTTGATTCATGCTTGTGAGATAAAGTACGTCTCTGACAAGAGGCTCAGGTCCCAGACAGGGAGGGGAGAATGTTGTACTGTTTTCCCTCTGGATGGCTGAAGCCCATTAGACTGGATTCTGTTCACTTGAACAATGAGAAAAAAGACAAGACAAAGCTCCCTCTGGTCCCTTTATGGAGGAGAGAGCCAGGAGGTAAAGGCATGGACCTGGTGTCCTTGGGGACCCATATGGCAGAGTGGTGGAATAGCTGGCTGGACCTGAAACACAGGAGTCTCAAGGCCCCTCTAGATGCCTGTCCTCAGATCTGATCTGTCCTGACTAGGATAGGCAGCCTAAGAGGGTGCAGTGCCCTGATGTGGATGCTGTCATGGTTATATGTTCTTGTCACATTCATGACGTTCACTTCCTCCATGTGGTCCATCTGTCTATTACACCAATATGTGTGAGAAGTCTGTCACTAGCACAAACAGTCTCAATGCTGCAATTACTAGGACTTTATGGATCTTGGATGAATTACCTGTGAAAGCCTCTAACTTTGCTTTTTGTCTCTTGTCAACTTTCTCTATTTCTTATATGAAGAAGGTCTGCATAGATATTCTATCTCTTATGAGGTTAGTTATGATAAATTATATTTTCTTAGGAAAGTGCCCAATTCATTCAGGTATCATTTCAAATTTATTTTCAAAGAGTTGGACAAAATAATATCTTATGATTGTTTTAATTTCCTCAGTTTAATCCCCCTCATAATTTCTTAATATTGTGAATTTGTGCTTCCTATTTTCTTGAGAGGTTTACCTAATGTTTATATTTGCTTAAAGAACACATTTTTGGTTTTGCTTATTATTCTACTGTTTTTCAACTCATTAATGTTCTGCTTTTATCTTTCTAAATTCATTCCTTCTGCTTTTCTCTGGTTTATTGTTTTTTTATAACATCTTGAGTTCGATGTCATCTCATTTATTTTTACTCTTTCTTGTATCTCCCTTTATATTTTGATCAGAAGAAAAGAAGAAAACTAGTTTGGTCACTATAGTGGTAGGCTACTATTACTCTATTGTCAAGGTGTAAGAAGTAGACCCAACCTTTAAAATAACCAGTTGAATCAAGAATGTGGAGGGAGAAGAGAGGAGTGACTCCCAGGGAAGTTTCCAGGGAGGCTTTTGTTTTTCAAGTCGAATAGTCAGGTTTTAGGTAGGTTCAGTTCCTTGAACATCATACTGTATGACAGTCAAACTTCTCTCCTCCCCAACCCAAGAAATTAATACATAGCTTCTGATGGACAAGCAATTCAGTGTTCAAATCCAATTATGAAGGTGTGACAGTCTCAGAAATCACTCACAAGAAATGAGGATGACTAAGGATCTACTGCAGAGTCACACAGGAAGCAGGAGAAGTTGAAGGACATTAAAATGATTCACTACAGTTCTTACTGACAAAAAGAAGTTCCCACTTGACATCAGAGGATTAGTGATAGGAAATCAGTGCAGTTATGTTTCTCGACAACCAGAAAAAGGGGGCAGACTACAGATACATTCCATGGCTAATGAAGAAGGAACAAATCTATCATATAAAGCATAAATAGGTTCCCCTAAGGGGAGGGAAGGCATCAGTGAATGCCCTGAGGATGGAACCTGGTTAGGAACGCAACAAAGAGCGCCCCCATTTATTCCTAAAAGTCACAGGCTCAGAGAGGCTCAGAGACACTGGCCTGGTAAATTCAACTGAAAGTAGGAGATTGTGGTCCCAAGTTTATTTGACTCTAAAACCTATGTTCTTTTTACTGTGCCAATAGCTTTACGTCTGCTAACTTAAGAAGAGACATATGTGAGCAGCAGAAACTTAGTTTCAGCTGAGTAAACTGAGAAAATTAAACTCCTCAGAATTACAAAAGGAGACTAAGCCGTAAGAGTCAAAAATGACCCCATGCCATAGACCATCTCTTCATTTGTTAGTACACTTGAATTAATTCCAAATGAACTGCAGACCATATAAAGTGGGCTATAACTTATATATACATGCAGAATAATGACCAGCTTTGCCTCATAGTATTCCCTGGAAAACCATTTCAACACTGAGATAAGAATGGTCTTAATGATCATTTAATCAGTGTGTATATATGGCTTTTCACAAAATGTTTAAGGATGATTGAAAACTCACTGGATATAATTTAAGCACCTTTTGTTTATACCATTTAGTCAACTTGTCTCTCTCTCTCTCTTTTTTTTTTTTTGACTTGGGGTCTTACTCTGTCACCCAGGCTGGAGTGCAATGGCATAACCAGTGCTCACTACCACGATAGTCTTGAATTCCTGGGCTCAAGTGATCCTTCCACCTCAGCCTCCTCAGTGAGTCCTTCAAATAAGTGAACCTGAGGGTGGTTGTGGGGGCCTCCAAACTTGCAGCTGGTCAGAAGTAAGGGTGGTCCTGGGGACTCCTGAGCTGTGCAAAAGCTACAGCCACATTCTGCAGCCCAGAGCAGCACATGGAAAGGGCAAATCTGCAAGCAGCAAATCAGAGCAGCTTCCATATCTTGACCTTCTTTGAGAAGCCTTACCATCTTGCTTTTCACGAGTTCCTCAATTGCACTGACAAGCTCAGCTGCACTCGGTGTTTCGGAGCTGGTAGGGCGGACTAATAACCGAGAGGAAGCCTACAGAAGAAGTTAAGAAAAGAGGGGGGAGGAGAAGGCCTCACGTTAGTAACTGGACAGACAGTAAATTCCCCTGCAAGCTCCATCCTTTTTAAAAAGTGATTCCAGACAAAAAGACCACAAGTTTGTCTTTGTTTGCATTTATTTAAAGTCATCCTTTTAAATTTACAATGTTCTGACATGAAACATGAAATAAAACCTGTCCAGGATACATGTGGAAAGCAGACAATGTCTGTTTTTAATCTGCAGTCATGTGACATCATAATGCTTTTCAGAGAGGTGACTGGGCACGGGAGTATTCTAACTGTAACTTTCGCGACAGCTGGCGAGGCTTTAGGCTAAGGAGAAAGAACACAGAATCGGATCTACAAAGAATGAGAGGCTTGAGGTCTAATGAGTGAATCCTCAAATAACCAGGAAACAAAACAGGATACTAAAAATGACTTTACTATGTTTATGGGATTAAGAAAAGAAAGAAACGAGAAAGAGGAGAGGAGCAGGGTGCAGTGACGGGGGGAGGGGGGATGGGGACGAGCTCACCATTTTCTGTGCCATCCATTTCCCCATGATTAGTGCAGAGGACAGAAGAGCTGAGGCCTCACAAGCTATCAGATGCCACTTATGGCTAGAATCGAGGGCGTAACGGGGTGACAGTCAGGAAATCTGGGGGGAGGGCCACTAAGTTCGAGTTTCAGTAATTAGCAAACACAGTATGTTTGCAGATTACTTGCGTGGTAATTAACTGGGAACTAGAAGAGGGCATAATATGAACCTTGCTTCATATTAAGCACAGCAGAGGTGCATGCGAGACACGGCTAGCTGTCCCAGCCATGCGTTCCTCAGGCAGACGGATACAAGTTTGTACGTTCACAACAAGGCTTTTACACATGTGGGTCAAAATATGCACTTTGCAAAACAAATGCTGGTTTGGTCTAATGAAATCTGGAATATGGGATGAAGAAAACAAAACAGACAAAAAAGAATTCAAATGGAAAGGTAAGGAAACTGAGCCAAAACAGACACAGAACACAAATCAACATAATGCTGCAGTGAAAGTTTACAAAAAGAGAAAACAGAACAAAACAAAAAATTAGTCACAAGATAATATACTGTCTGGGAACATCACTACAAACTTTTGTAAATGAAGAACTGCTACTGATAATTCTCAATGAGGTAACGCAATGACCTATCAATGACTCTAGCAAATAGAAGAGGATAATGCAACTCACTCTTTTTATTTATTTATTTTAAGGATGTGGGGTACAATTCAGGATTAGATAAACAAATGGTCATTGTACAGGTAAAGTTTGGGTCTCACTTCGCCTGGTTTGAGATCAGGTACCCTTATTGATGAAGTGTGCTCCCTCCCCCACCCCTGACAGTTTCCCCCTCTGCCAATCCCTTTTTAGAAGTATTATGATAATTACTCAGGATCCACTTTTGAGTGAAAACATGTGGTAATCAGTTCTTTGTAAAAGTAACTCACTCTTAAAATGGAGAAAGTTCCTTATCAGGTGAACAAGTCAACAAGGCCCATACCTTCATTGTTTATATAATCTCTCAGACTTAGAAAATACCAGTTTTCTGCTTTTTAAAAAGGTACGGTTTAGAGTATTACAAAACAGCGTAGGAAATGTCAGAGAAGCCACACAGCCCACGTGTAGCTAGTCACCCTGTGCACGAGGTGGGGAGGCGGGGGTGCTGCGTCCTCTCTCCCCTCAGGCTCCCCCTTCCTTCTCCTCACCACACAGCCAGGGGCCTGCACCTCAGGTGCAGACGCAACTCCAGAACTCAAACCTAAGCCAAGTCCTGCAGCTCGCGGCCACCATTCTACGCCCCTCAGCACTGTGCAGTGTGTGGGCATTGTGTTAGAAAGGGAGGACAGAGTGGATGTACAGAGAAGGGGCTGTGGAAATGTCTGCCTTGGGTTAATGTGGATGTGTGACTGACTCCGCCTCACAGCTGTCCACCACTGGCTGGGGCAGATCCTTGGTCATAAAATTCAGGGTGATTAATCTTGCAAGTGACTGTGCCAACACTGACAAGGAAGTTAGGGAAGGAAAAGGGGAATGAATAAAGAAAAAATGTTGAAAACGTATTTGCTTTATCCAGAAAATGTAGTTACTGCCAAAAAAACTCCATCACCAGTTATGACTTCATAGTATGATTTTCAACACCTGACAATTTTGAGGGGAACAGGGGGCCAGAATGCTAAAGGATGTGCAAGTTACGTTTATCAGGTTTCCTTTTTGACATTTTGTTTTTTGAGTTGGAGTCTCACACTGTCGCCCAGGCTGGAGTGCAGTGGCATGTTCATGGCCACCGCAGCATCGACCTGCTGGGCTCAGGCGATCCTTCAGCCTCAGCCTTCCAAGTAGCTGGAACTACAGGCATGTACCACCACGCCCGGCTAATTTTTTGATTTATTGTAGAGATGAGGTCTCGCCAAGTTGCCCTGGCTGGTCTTGAACCCATTGGCTCAGGCAAGCCTCTCACCTCGGCCTCCCAAAGTGCTGGGATTATAGGCATGAACCACCACGCCTGGAGTTTTTGATATTTTATTTTTAGGGTTCCATATTTGGGAAGAAAAAATAATTTCAGATTATGTAAGAACTCAGAAAGCCAATGATTATCTTAGTGTATGAAACGATCCACCAAGCAAAATACTTATGGGACCTAGTACAGAGTATGTGCTTATTTGATATTTATTGAATAAAAAAAGACTATTTATTATTTTTAAAAGTAAATTTTCTTGGCTTGATGCTTCTGCATATATCCAAAGAGGAGAGTGCTGGCTTTCAACTGATTGCTCTACTGAGATAATTGCATCCACATGCTAGTGTATTGATCCCACAAACCAATGTTTGGTAGGCTGGAAGACGTTATTGGACAGCAATATAATCTCATCTTAAAACCGAAACCCGTGTGCAATGACACCCCAGAAAGAGAAGATGGTCGAGAAGATGGTCAGTGACCCGTTCAGGCAGGTGGCATGGGATTTCCCTGTTCTCTCAGGGACTGAGGAAACTTTACCATGACTTTAAAGACAGCAATGACTGAAGTGTCATTAAGAGTGCTCTGAGCCGCATATGCATAAGAGGCTCCCACGCAGGCCTACTGCCCTTCTAAAGGGCCTTGTCTTCCCGCTCTCGGGGTACAGGCATGCGCCTTTTCCACACCCCTGAGTCTCCTGAAATCACACTGGTGTGGAGCTAGCCAGATGGCCCTGCCCAGGGCACAGGGCGGGTGTGGTTCCCCACAGCCTGAGGCCCCCTTTACCTTGTCATCCTGTGAGTCTGGCTGGAGGAGGCTGTGCTGCTGGATGGCCATGGGTGGGGGGAGGGGCACAGCATCGGCCCCCTCCTCGCCTTCTTCTTCTCCACAGCTCTGCATCCCGGAGGAGGAGGATTTGGAGAGAGTGCCGCTGCTCAGGCCCTCATTCCGGCCTCTCTGAAATCAAATTGACATGTGTTCATTAGCATCTAGGCCAGTTCATAGACACAGGGCCCCAAGGGGTTAACCAGAAAAGTATGATGAGGACAGAGAATGAGATGGCAGAAGTTAGGAACAGGCCTTGATGGTAAATTTTCATCCCCTTTCTGCAATCCAACTACCTTGCTTGCCAACTTGGATGAGCAGGGCCACTGAATGTGGCATCTGTAGGGACTGCCAACATAACATTATCCATTAGGCTCTGAACACATCTCATCTTCAAGAAGTCAACTAAAAAGAGGTTCAGGTTGGAGCCACTTTAAATTCACTGATAATGGCATAAAGAAAAATATAATCCAAGATACATTTCAAGAATCTGAATTAAGTATTTTCCTTTATTCTTGCTTTTGGAAAAACTTTTCAGTTTTAGTTTTTACTAAGAGGACAGATTTATAAAGCAGATATTTAAGTACATAATGACTGGCACACTCCAACTATTTTGCTAATGGCAAAAATATGCTTAGGAAAAAACCCAGCAGAAAGTACTCATCTGCCAAATTAATAAAATGATACATATCTGATCTTGCCTCTCTGCCTTTTCTTTTTCGAGCCTGTGTGGGATTTGAAAGGGAGGGGTCCAAGTTAAGATCACTGAAGGCCCTCACTGACACCACCAGCCCTGAAGGCCACTTCGGGCATCATGAAGGAATTCTGTTTTTTACAGTATAATTTAAAGCCCCCCCCCCTGGAAAAATGGAAATAAAAAAACTTCCTGGCTGACCTATATGCATTTCTCTTTGGTGGTATGGGAATAATACAGTAATTACTACTGGGTCAGCAAAGTGAATTAATGGGATATTTTCCACTCAGGATGAGCTGTAAGTATAAATACTGGGGAAAAACAATTGGAGAATGCAAACATTCCACATGTCCTTCAAAGTTTCAAATTTGAGTTTTCCCTGCAAAATGCTGCCATGAAGTTTAGAGCTAACCTCAGGGAGTACTCAAATCTTCTGCAGACTGCACAGTGCCTCCTGGCTTTGCCTCATTGCAGAGTGAGGAGGAGGGGGCTGAGATGCCAGTGTTCCCTTCCTCCTGGCCTGGGGGCTAACTGGACCTGGGGCAAGAGCAAGAGCTCCGGGTGGTCTGATTCCTTTATCAAAAGCCACTATGAGCCGGCTAGGTGGCTCAGCCTGTAATCCCGTGCCTTTGGGAGGCTGAGGTGAGTGGATTGCCTGAGCCCGCGGGTTCGAGACCCGCCTGGGCAGGCGAGACCTCATCTCTACAATAAATCAAAAACTCAGCCGGGCGTGGTAGCGCACGCCTGTAATTCTGGCTACTTGGAAAGCTGAGAAGGAAGGATCGCCGGAGCCCAGCAGGTCGAGGCTGCGGTGGCCGGGAGCAGCCACTGCACTCCAGTCTGGGCGACAGAGTAAGACTCCAACTCAAAAAAAAAAAGCCACTATGATCCTGACCACGCTTACAGGAGAACAGCAATTCCAATCCTTTTAAGCTGTCCCAACCTAGGTTAACAGTTTGCTAAGCAAAAACTTTAATGGAAAAGTATGGGTAACAGAATCAAATTCATTTATTTCTAAGATAAACAACTTGAAACAACAACAACAACAAAAACAAGGAAAATAAGATGTTTGAGGGGGGTTCTAGCTTTTGGCCTACCATAATTTAAATGGCTAAACCTGCTAGGCATGGTGGCATGTGCCTGTAATCCTAGCAACAGGGAAGGGTGAGGCAGGAAGATCCCTTGAGCCCAGGGGTTTGAGACGAGCCTGGGTTACATGGTGAGATCCCATCTCAAAAAAATATATAAATAAAATAAACAGCTAACTCCAAGGTGGGCCCTGGTACATCCTCACAGTCAGGCTGGCAGAAACTCACCTCTTCCACTGTCTCATCCTGTGGGGTGGCTGCGCTGTCATCGGAGTCCTTTTGCGAGCCGGCATCGGCACTCTTGCGGACCTCCCTGCTCTTCTTGTGTTTGTGGGCCAGCTTCTTCACGTGCCCGTCGGCTTTGCCGCTGCTCAGCCGCCGCACAGGACTGGTGAGCCACTTGCGCAGGGTGTTGCCTGGCCGCTTGGGCCCTGGTGAGCTCTGGGCCCCAATCATGTGGGGCTGGAGGGAAGCCACGGAGGCGGGTGGACTGGCGTCGTTACTGGAGACGGATAGCGAGTCTGCAGGACAAGAGGGAGAGTGGGGGTGTGAATGCTGCTCGGATCCTCCCACTGTGAAGTCCACACCATCTGCCTGCAGGCTGTAGGTCACCAGCTGTAGAGGGCAGTGGGTTGCTGGCTTTACACACTGCCAGGCAACGGAGAGAGGGGCTGGTCCCACACACAGGCACACACACACCCTCTCAAATGTTTAGCAAATTTGAACATCTTTCAAGATGTACTGCCCCCTCCAAAAAAGCTCAAGCCACCAATCCTGAAGATCAGCATCATTATTACCAAAAAGATCTAAGATGCCATGAATCATTAAAATACCACAGACATTAGTGTACAGAGTTTTAAAATTATTTTCACGATAAATGAAAGCCAACAAATAATTTAAAGGAAAATTTAAAGAGCTTTAGCTACATCAGTTGATATTCTTATTGTGAAATAATCCAGTTGGAGAAACGTATTAGTTTGACTCATTACCAGTGAAGAAAAGTACAGCTGTAATTATAGATGTGTATATGATATAGATTTGCCCAGTGAGACTTTGTGACAAACAGCGGCCACCTGGAGGGTCTAGTGTACATGTCAGAGCTGGTGGCTGTGGAAAACAGCATACCTGGTGGACCCATCAGAGGACTGGCCCATGGCCTCTTGCTCACAGTCAGGCTACATGGACTTGTGGGGTCTTTGCTCACAGCCTTGACAAAGTTGTCCCATGTGCTAAAGCAAACACTAACAACAAAAACAACAACAACACACATTGAAAAGAAATGTGAGGAGGAGATGCCTTCCTCAAGTCACCAAAATGCTCTACGGGATATACATCCAAATCAAACTTCTCAAAAATACTGTTTACCCTGGGTTGATGATTTTCCAAGAGAAAAACAATACAAGATTTAGGTACAGTGGACACACAACAAATCCATGGAGTCATGTGAGACACTACTTTACAGCTTGAAAACCATGACTGTGACCGTCACTTAGCCCTTCTGAGCTCTTGACTCTGGGGTTCCATCACCGTGACATGGAATAGAGTGCTCTACTTAGGAAACGAAACAATGGTGGTGGCAGTCGTTCACTGTGCTTGTTATTTTCTCAGGTCTTTTGAAGTCTTAAAACTAGACTGAAACCTTTGAAGGTATTCTTTGGTGTAGACACCTGCTGGGGTTGCACTACCCCCCCCTCCCACCGTGGCTCAGGTGAAGCCCATGATTACAGGGGCAGAGTCAGTGACACTTTCCCATCAGTGTGCCTCCTGGACTAGACGCCACATGCCTGTCTCACTGCTGCCCCATTCCTTCCTTGGACTAAGACCCAGATCGGTGAGGGGTATAATCTTCTATAAACAGATGATGTGTTTTAAGCAGGATCACTCATTCTTAAAAATCTAGATTGTTCTCAGAGGCATACTTTGGTTCAAAACCAATCAATATTTGTTCAAGAGTAATAACCTTCCTCTGTATGTATATAGTATATGTATTATGTGTGTACATATATACATATATATTTCATATATTTTTCTACTTTTTTAAACAAAAATTATCAAAACATTTCCGGATCACCCTCATTTTCCTTGTATGGTCTGGAAGAGGCAGGAGAGAATGAAATCATTAGGTTAACGCTATTCCTAGGGACTTTTTCAGGTGCTGATTTAGGATAAAGGGCAAACAAGGTAGACATAGTCTCTAGCCTCAGGAACTCTTGAGTTAGTAAAAACAGGAGGGACAAAGAGAAGGGAGGGTGTGGATAATCCACATGCCTTGCGATTTATTCAACTTTTTTTTTAAAGCACCAACTTTTAGCAGGACACTGCTGGCCACAGCAAGAGGCAGATTTCCTGTGAGGTGATTCAGAGCCAAGCCAGGGACTTCCCACTGGGCAGAGATGAGTAAACTAGAGATGAGGTCACTCCCCAGCTAGTTGCTTCACTTGTGGGACCCAGCACCCTGTTTTCTGGATCACGTAATTATCCTATACTATGGGTGAGGTACAAATCTTGTTAGAGGTTGAGAAGAAAGGGAAACAGGAAAAAGAATCATGGAAGCCTTCATGAAGGAGGAGACACTGAAGCCAGTCTTTGATTGAGCTGGGCTGGAGTAATCCATGTACTGGTTCAGGGAGAATGTAAGATACCGGCAGGTGGGGGCTCATCTGTCAGGGACCTTACCTTCTGCCAGAGCCTCGAACAGTGGCTGGAATATAACAGCTACATTTTATCGGAAACACCCAAAGTCAACAGCCTGAAGAAATAGAGCAAGCTGGTGTACAGTCCATATTTAAGGAGTTATTTTTTGGACATAGATTCATTAAGCGGAACAACTGTACAAGACAGGGAACTATGAGGGCAGTGCATGGGGAGGCTGGGAGACATCCTAGACGTCTGAGATGTCATGAGGTATTACTGAGGAGCTCTTCTGTGCTGTGGATGAACTGAGGGGACAGGACAAGGACCTGGGCCCACTTACTTGATAAAATGAAATCAAATGCAGGTCTCACCATTTGTCAGCCGAACACTCACACATCAGCAGTGATGGGAGAAGTGTGACCCAATAAACTAATTCCCAGCTGTTTTGGAGCCTACAGCTGGAGAACTGGGGGTGGGTGGGATGTGGTATGGAAGCAGTGTAGCATCTAATACGAGCCCTAAGTGACATCTACTGGGAATTCTGACCCGGTCTCTTTCTGCACCGAGACTCGCAGGGCTCCAGAGAAGCGTGAGGGCTGTGGGAAGAGGGCATGAAGGCAGGCAGGGATGCAGGGCAGCCCCGAAGCACATGACCTCCCTACTGCCCAGCAGCTCCAGCAGTCTCTGCACGCATGACAGCACGGACCATAGTCAATTACTAACGCTTTGTGGCACCCAGCTGGCTTTACAAGGAGGATTCCCAGGGCATTTTAGCCTCATCTGGGAAAGGAGTTGGTTGTTGTAAAAATGGTTCAAGAAGAAAAAGAAATCAGATACACCATTCCCCAGCATCCCTCTGTGGGCTCAGTTGCAGAGGACTTGGCCTTCTGTACTTTGGGAAGCAGGTCATGACCTGCTCACCTGGCAGGTGAAGCATTAGAAGCACAGCTGTGGCCTGAATGGTCCCTCGTGGAGCCAGGAGGAATCAGAGCTGCCCAGGGCAGGAGCTCCTGTGCGCCACAGATGAGATGCAAAGGACTGTGTGACACTGCTATTCGGAAGGGGAGAAGCAGTTCTTTTCCTGAGTTCCTACTTACCAAGTCAATGAAGTGACACTGTTTCACTTCACTGGAACATTTAGGACTTAGAAAAATGGTAGCAGCAATCAAAGACTAAGAAGGAATTTTGTGGAATTTTAAATTTTACCTTGAAAAATACTTTGTTTCAGAAGTCTGGATATGTAGAGGGGAATCATGACCCCTTCTCTTTCCACTTTATTTTTAACAATAATGCTCAATACTTCATGCTATTCAACTCTCTCTGAAAAAAACCCATAAATTGTATTTTTTCTTTTCACAGTAGAAACTCCATTTGCCTAAGTCCATGGATTGTACCAGTCCCTGTAGAGTTTTTTGCTGAGTTGTGACACAATGTATCACAAGGAGCTGAAAAAGCTTAAAAATTATTAAAACTTAATACCATCATTCACAGAATGAAATAAAGTATCTGCTATTATTTTTAGTTACCTGGAGAACAGTTTGCCCACTAGACCCACCGCTCGGTTGCGAGCTCTGAATTAAATCCCATGCCCTACTGGTGTCACAAGTGGTATTAGGGTTTCCCAAGTTACCAGGCACAAGACAAGCACAAACTCCACAACAAATATAGAGTTTTAGAACTCTCGGGTCTCCGTGGGAAGATCTTAAATCACTAGTTGGTACACCTTTTTCCAGAAGAGGTCCCGAGGGCAGTCCTAGGCAGGGTGTACCCATGTAGGAGCCCATGGGTCTCCTGTCCAGACACCCATACTGCGTGGGGCACATTCCTGTTCTCTTGACACATATCCTCATCTTTTTGCAAAGGAGGTGATTGTGGACAGCTCAGTCCATTAACCAGGGCAAACCTCAGGAGAAGAGCCCAATGGCCACAGTCCCAAGTAGGTCAAGGTTATGACAGCATTTTCCTAGCTGGGTAACTGTGACTCCAGGGCACCATGTCTGGTCTATTTACAACAACATCCCCAGCTGCCAGCAGCGGGCCTGGCATAGCCTCAGAGCTTAATAAGTATACACTGAATAAAGGACGAACAGGTGACTGAATGAACAGCTACAGGCGATTTAGTTTCCCTTTTCGAGCTTTAGCATATTGATGGATCATTTACATCAACCACCAAGATCAGAGATGTCCCGAGTGGTATATCCTGATCAGTTTTCAGATGAACTACAGGTAACACCTAACTCAAGTTCAGAGTCTGTTCACTATTTTCTGCTAAGGTGATAATTCAGAGCAGATAAGGGCCGGCCTTACAGCAGGCCCTCTCTCTCACCTGTGTCACACTTTGCTTTCTCACAAGGCAGGGCCCAGGCTGAGTGCACATGAACATCACCCATCATGTGAGGCGTCGGTGCAGGGACAGAAAGAGGGCTCAGGACAGAACACACCCGAGAAATGCCATGGAAGACCCACTTGTTATTCAAAGAAATTACATTTATTCCTGTTTCCTATCTTGTTACTCATCTCCCGCCCTCCCCTCAACTCCTACCTTCTTGGAAGAAAACAGGTCAACTCTCAGTCCCACTTTGTCAGCCCATCACTAACCCCTGTCTGCAAGGATGCCTTCAGTTCCCCCTGGGCCCCAAACCATATATAGTTATTTCATTCTAATTCCTCTGCTTGTGTGGGCCCCAAACCATATATCCTGTCCTGACATATGGGCCCTAGCTATTGGCCCCTAAGCTCAGTTTCTATTTTATACCTTCCTAAGTTGTCATGCTGCCAGCCTATATTCTTATAACGCTGGCTTTGCATTCCCTCTTTGTTTTTGGAGCCTAGGTATTTCTAAACTATATACCAGGTTTAGGGGGTGCTTTCCTCTTTGCAGCATGGGAAAACCAGATCCAAGGTCTAGAGGGATGACCAAACTAGGGATGGCAGGAAGAACACTGGGCTTGTCAAAGGGTCTGAGAGAGCCTGGCACCTCCCCCTCTGTGATCCAGGCAGACATTGGGTATCTGAGTTTTCCCATTTCACAAGGTTGCAAAGGATTCATGGGAATGAATTATGGGAATGAACAAGCTTTAAAAACTACAAAGAACTATTAACAAATGTAGGGTGGCTGAGGCATCGACGACTTCCTGGGGGCACAGACCTCACTACACTATATTCATGTAAACTGCTGAGTACCAGAAAACAGAAATTAGGTTTAATCGCAATGAGGTTTGTAATCACAGGCCTTGCATGGTGTCTAGGACCTACTGAAAATTGCTTTAGGTGTATGAAGGGCAAATGAAGCCGCCTAGGTGAATTACTTCATTCTGTTTCTATTTTTTAAAACAACATATCCCTTATTAGGAGGACAAAGTAAACTTCAGCATGAAGAGACACTATTGTGCATCCCAGTCGCTTAGAAAGGTACTTGACTGGTCATGAGAAAGCCCTCTGAGAGCTTCTTGAAGTCGCTTGAAGCCCCCAAGAGAAAAATCAATTTAAGTTTATCCTTTCACATTTTGAGAGGAAAAAAAAAATCTTCATTTAGATGGCGTCTTTGCTGCAGTCAGAGTTCATACAAAGTCCATGCAAGATTTCTCTTAAAATAAGAAAAGAAAAAAGTTACAGAAAGAAGAGAAGGCAGGAGTTCTGACCTCCAGCCCCCACAGGAAAGAGTCTTACCATGTGAACACACACAACGCCAGGCCTGCGGGAGAAGAGAAACTGCCTTCCAGTCCCAGCCTGTAAATCTGGGACATCTGTGATCAATAAAAGGATTTTTTTTAATTTAAAAAAAGAAAGGAAAAAGGACCATATCCTGCTAGTCGCAGAAGAAGGGGGATCATGTTTCACTTAACTCTCTCCTCATTTTCGCAAAGGCAAAAAAATCTTAAAGATGTTTCAGAGTGTTCTAGAGTAACAACTGGATTGCTGAGTATGGTAGTAAACGGAATAAAATCCCCAGTCCCAACTCGAGAGGGTTTCACTCAGACCTCTGCAGCCTTCCATTTCACAGCCCCCCAGCCCACAAGCTCCAGATTTCAGCTGCCCATTCATGCCGTACGTCTGGAGTCAACGCCTGCCTGACACATGCAGGTGCTCAGTGAGTATCTGCCGAACGAACTCTTTACAGATGAACTCACAGTCAAAGCCCTGAGGCTGGGGTTCCAGTGCCACCCCTAACATGTCCAGGGAGTGGGTTCTTAGAAGTCAATGACCCTCCTTCCTAAAATGACAGTGATTCCTCTGGCTTTATCAGGTTGCTGGAGAGGGGGGGAGGGTACAAAAAAGGCCTTGGTAACACAATATGAGGCAATACTCACATTTTTGCATAGGAGAAAAAAAAGAATCCTGCACAAGACAAGGAAGAAGCCAGGGCACAGTGGAACAGCAAGCTGACTAATCTAAAGATAAGCACCCCTGGGCCTGGAATGGGAGGGAAGAGCTGGGGTGCAAAAGCTTGTTGTCCTCCTTGGATAGCGGGTGTCACAAGTTCTACAAGGTCACTGTGCCTCTGCTGTGACAGGCAGCCCTCACTCCATACAGCGTCAGTCACAGGTATGCACACAGAGTCAATGCTGACTGCCAGGGCATGTCTGATAGGCATGGCCAACACAGGACGCATGGTTCTGCAGTGGGAGAGTTTCCAAGGAATATTTGTCTCATGTTTCCTGTTCTCCACATGGCCTCCCCAAACCATTCTAGCCAGTTTGCTTTAAAGATAGATATCCCCATCTTTCTGTCCACTGTATACAAAGATATCTGTGAAATGAACTGCTTGATAAAAACCCTCACCAGGATGAGCATAACTCAGAGGCAAGTTCCCAAAGCAAAGGGCCAATTTATAATTCTTGAAGACATGTTCATTCAGCAGTTATTGCTATGTGCTGGAGAAAGAGAATTCAAAGGCAAAACTTTAGGGCAGTGGCTTCTAACGTCTGAAATTAATCTCACCAGATTATTTGAAAGTGGGGTGGTCAGGGCTAAGCAAGTGGACCTGGTCTATGGCAGCATCTCAAACCTCTGTCTTGTCAAGAACGCAATGCAGCAAATCATGTTTTTAATCAGGGAGTTCTTCTACCAAACCATGGAAGTCGTAATGTACATGTGAAAACCAGATCTATAAATTACTTAGAAAGCAAAGAACAATTAAGTGGTTAACTGATGATTGTTGAGTTGGTTCAAACTCAACAATTTCGGTGTAAATGACTGTCATTCCTACACTTGTCAAACTGGATTTTCATTCCCTGCTTTTTGAATCAAGGTAACTTAAAAAAAAAATTTAAATAAAGACCACAGTGCACTAGAAATACTCTTGCAGGTCACATGAGAAGTGAGCTAATCTATGTTATTCCTCTGGATGCTAGGCACCCTAGGGACTCCTAGGGACTGCAACTTCTCTTCCTTTCACAGTGTTTGCAATCATCTCACAGGCCAAGCACACCAATTTAAGTGATGCTGATGAGACAAAGCTGGGTATTATTTGGGGAATTTTAGGTAATGTGGAAGAAACTGACCTGCTCAGTGAAATGATTACCCTTTTGGTGTTTCAGAATATAGAATAATTTTTATACTATTTCTTCAGATTTAAAACTATTTTCTACTTGTGAATAAGTATTTAAAAAGTTTCTTGACTGACTTCTATTTTTTCACTCCTGTTACTTGCTCTTACGTATGTTTCACTTGTCTATGAGCACCACTGAGTCTTAATTTGTTCCCCAGAAACATAAAGATCCATCAGGGGTTGAAACACCTGGTTTAGACTGGACCCTGAGTTCCCTGTGAGATCTTTGCTTCTCTGTACACACCTAGGATCCACGGCTTCCCTTGGGGCTGCAACTGTCATGTCAGTGTGGAAAATCATCTTTAAATAAGCCAGAGACATGGAGCACAAGTTTGGGAGATGGTAATGACTGAAAATGTGGCAAGCGAATAGTAATTTTTTACATATTTCACAATTTGGTGCAGAGCGGATCCTTAATGCAAAAATGTGAACTTTGTCTTTGCTTTCAAATATGAAGGGAACACAGAAAACATGAAGGAGAAAGTTAAATTCCCCAGCTCTTTTAAAAAATAATCCCCAGATTCAACCCAAGCCCCAGCATAGCATTGCCACGGCTCATGCGGTAATGAACAACACATGGTCTTTGCTGCCTGAGAAAATGCACATAAATGACCAACACTCCCACTGTTCTCTGTGCAGCCCCTTCCCACAAAGTCACTCAGGAGCACTAGCCAGTGGCCACCCCCAGGTGACCATGAATGCCAGAACACAGTGTAATCGCAGGCATCAAAGAAAACCAACGCAGTGAAGAACAACTGCTCTACCTCTCCTCAGTGAAGACTGAAAGTGAGAACACACACGCCAGCTCCCCGTTCTGGGGTCTGGGCTAGTCTCAGTGAGTCATGCCATGAAAAGAGAATGGCTCCCTCACCACCACCCGGTGAGGAGTGCTAGAGATACAAGGCGGCCACACTGAGCTCACCAAACAGAACAGGCAAACGGAAGTTGTAAGTACACATCTGCTCTTTTGACTCTAAGTATTGTTTCTGAAGACACTTAAAACATTACCTAAGCTTTGGAAAATGGGGCTGTGTCAACAAATGCAAGACTTCAAGTATTACTTTTCCTCTCAAGCTTACTCTTGTGAGGAGAATGCTAACCTATCAGCATTTCTGGTCAGAAAACCATTTTATTTACTTATTTATTAGATTGGAAAACATGGTTTATTTAGAAAGTAGATTAGAGAGAGAGAAAAGGGGACCCACTTCTCCCAAACTGGGGAGGGGGCAGAGCTGACAGAGAAGCAGGCCAACCACTTCATTTTAAAGATCTTTTTATTTTCACCATTGCAATTCCCAATAAAGAAATGTGAAGAAATTAAATAAAAATGAAAACAGATGGCATAATCCTTTGCTTGGTTAATCAGATGCACAGGATCTCACATGTTGCCAAAATGGAAATTTAAACACCTCAGAACTGAAATAAATGAAGAAAGACTTATTATTGACAATGGATAACAGAAAAATTAGGTTAGTTTGGATCAATGTAAGGAATTAAATACAAATCTAGGGACTTGAGTTATACATGCCCTGAATAAACCAAGACCTGGCTCGTTTGAGGATCAGGAACGCTCTAGGAACAAGTGGGTCCGCAACTGGTGGACAGTTTATCACTAGGCTGTTGGTTTCCAGGCAATGTCGAGCCTGATAATTGTTCTGTCCTATGACTGAAGTGCTGGAGAGGATGGCCAATATAAGAGGCCAACATAAAAATCATGTTAGAGTAGATGTGATTCGCCTCCTCAGGACTTCCACTGTGCACCGCCTCCAGCAAGATGGGGTTGCGAGGACGCCCTCCTCACTCCAGCTGCTAAAGCTATCTGTCCTGCCTGCCCACCTCCTATCTCCACCCAGAGGTGGGACAGAGAGAAGCCGGCGGACCTGGGTCAACTGTTCGCTTGGCAGACATCCAAACACCGTTAAAAACCACACTGTTATAAAAATAACTAGGCTGTAAAAGAGTTTTCTTCTGGCCGGGCTCGGTGGCTCAGCCTGTAATCCTGCACTTCGGGAGGCTGAGGAGAGTGGATTGCCTGAGCCCGTGGGTTTGAGACCTGCCTGGGCAACTTGGTGAGACCTCATCTCTACAATAAATCAAAAAATTAGCCGGGCATGGTAGTGCATGCCTGTAGTTCCAGTTACGCGGAAGGATCGGCAGAGCCCAGCAGGTCGAGGCTGCGGTGCCCGGGAGCAGCCACTGCACTCCAGTCTGAGCGACAGAATGAGACTCCAACTCAAAAAAAAAAAAGAAAAAAAAAGAGTTTTCTTTTTTAACTTTACTTTTTAGGCTAGGGCTTACTTTTCAGCGTGACCCTTTTCTACTCTGGACAAATGCTGACTTGATTTGAGGAGAGTTTCTAGCCATATTGATGTCTTCTTGGAATGACAGGGCCATCTTCACTGCTTTTTATGTGAGTCAGTCCCTAAACTATATATTTTTGGGGAGATGAACAGCAGGCTTTTTCTGCAACCAAAAGTCTAAGCTGTAACAAAGGAGGGAAAAATCCCTGGGGAACTATCTTGCCAGTAATGACTGGGAGGGGATTTGGACTCATTCCTGACTTTTACGCGAGGACAAAAGCAGATAGCCTTTGCTGGTTGAAAGACATTTTAAAAAAAATTCCATAAAAATGAGACCAGAAAGACACATGCAAATCCCGCCAGCTGAACACATTCATGCCCAGCAGCTTTCTGCCACTCCCCTGGTCTGTCCCCACCTCCCATTCTTAATGTACAATTCATGTGGCTATTTAGCACTGGGGGGATGGGGAGGAGAAAGGTGATTTCACCAGCCCTCACATGGAGAGTTCTCCTGCCTCATTAGTGGCCCCACTGCCTGCACTGAGCCCCACACTGTGGCAACCCTCTAGTGACTGCTTCTCAGCCGGAAAGCAGAGGCTCACGAGAAGGTCTCACGCCCACTCCTAACAACAGGCAGAAGCCACGACTAAGGCTCCTCTGGGGACATAACCGCCACTCTGTCGCAGATCTGCAGGCAAGGACTCAGCATGTGACCCCACACCCACCTGGGCAGTGAGCAACATCCTGCAGCGTGACATCCTGCTGGCTGCTCTGGGCTCTGGTCTGTTTACATGCTCAGAAAGCAAGACCTTCTGAATGCTCCTCTATTCGCTTGGTTTTTTCAGATGTTGAGATCCTCTGTGTTCCCCCAAGTCAAATGGCTGTCTTTTCACAAAATTACTTAAGATTAATATCACTTACACAAAGAAAGATGATCTTAAGCAAATTCAGTGTGTTTATGAGATGGCTTAGTATTTAGTGTACTGCTGACTTAGGGATAATGAGGTGCTCTCTGTTATCAAATAATGGGTTCTTGATTCTCTGTTTGGGAAGTTATTCTCAAAGCAATACAGTATTTATTATTGTCCTCGATAGACAACCATCATTAATGAGAACAGAAAGTTGATTTTGGGGGAAATAAGTAACCACATGGTGCTCAAACAACATTCTATCCATCTGACTTTGCCTTTCAGGAGTTCTAACACGGTTAAGAAGCATGAATGTTTAACTCATGGGCATAATAATTCCTGACATTAAACATAAAATGTTAGTATTAAAAGATCTAATCTTGGCCAGGCTCGGTGGCTCAGCCTGTAATCCCGTGCTTTGGGAGGCCGAGATGAGTGAATGGCCTGACCCTGTGGGTTCAAGACCCGTCTGGGCAACTTGGTGAGACCTCTTCTCTACAATAAATCAAAAATTAGCCGGGCATGGCAGCTCGTGCCTGTAATTCCAGCTACTTGGAAGGCTGAGGCGGAAGGATCGCCGGAGCCCAGCAGGTGGAGGCTGCGGTGGCCGGGAGCAGACACTGCACTCCAGTCTGGGCGACAGAGTGAGACTCCAACTCAAAAAAAAATAAAAAAAAATAAATAAAAGATCTAATCTTATTTGAAGAAGGCTTACATATGGTAACTATACTCTTCACAATGAATATGTATACTTTTGGTTAATGTCTTCCTATTGTTGAAAAAACTTGAAATAACTTAGGCTGCTCTGTTAAAGAGGAAACGAAAGATGTTTTGGAGGGCTATTTGTAGATTTCTTTAAAAGTTGAAGCATAGGCCAGGTACGGTGACTCATGCCTATAATCCCAGCACTTTGGGAGGTCAAGATGAGAGGATTGCCTGAGCCCGCAGGATTGAGACAATCCTGGGCAACTTGGTGAGACCTCATCTGTACAATAAATCAAAAAATTAGCGGGGCATGGTGGCACATGCCTGTAGTTCCAGCTACTTGGAAGGTTGAGGCAGAAGGATAGCCTGAGCCCAGTAGGTCGAGGCTGCAGTGGCCAAGAGTGTGTCACTGCCCTCCAGTCTGGGTGACAGAGTGAGACTCCAACTCAAAAAAAAAGAGGAAAAAAAAAAAAAGTTGAAGCATGTTTTTAAATGAAGCAGGAGACAAAAAAAAAAAACAACCATTCTATACAAAATGGCTTGAAAGAACATTCTGTAGTTAGTCATTTAAACTGCATGATTGATTTATTTCAGGTGGTGACTGATTTTTCTTCTTTCGTATATACATTTATTATTATTTTTAAAAAAGAAGACCAGATCCAGAATGCCAGCACGGAAAAGTCTTTTAACCACATCCTAGAAAATGTATGAATTGCATAAGAACACACATAATCAGAATATGCTATAAACCATGCTAACTTCTAAATGTTTTCATAGAGCCGCATGACAACACTCATTTTTATACAGCATTAAAAAAAGGGGCTTTGGAATACTCTGCAACGAGCCTGCCAAGCACCATCACTCTCCACATCATCCAGCAGGTTAGCTAAAGTTTCAGAGTCTCAAGGGAAGGAATATTAGTTTAGAAAGAGTTATAGCTGTGTAGAATGAGGAACCACGATTTCTTCCTCCAAACCACAAAGCAAATATCTAGTACATTATATTCTAGGGTTGCTGATTGCTTAATTCAAAAACAAAGGAACAAAAGCCCTAACCAATTAGGAATTCCACTTACACTTATATTTTAGTAACACTTCCATCAAAAGCAAAATACTGCTCGAACTAAGGCTAATAAGCACTTGAAAACAGAATTAAAATGTTTACCACCGACTGGAGGAGGTAAAGGCCTAGTATGTATGGGCATTCCGCAGGCCACAGTCCCTCCATCTACACCGCCAAGCATACAAAGGGCTAAGGGCTGCAATCCTATAACCTTATCTCATTTCATCTTATGACATCTCCTCTCCCTCAGCACAAGTACTGAATAGAACTGAGTTTTGTTTTTTAAATTATCATTTTGTAATTTCTTGAGGACTGCATCCTACTTTTTCGGGACACCACTATTAAAGCCACAACAAAAATAAATGCCAAAGAACAAAAAGAAAAGTGGGTTGGAGAGATTGCTTTTGGTATTATTCACAGGCCCCATCTGGGAGCCAAAAGCTGTGCTCTGTCCACACCAATGTGCCCTGTGCCTCAGGACTAGGCAGCTTTCTAAGAATCTCTCACATCTTCCTGTCAATAAGTTGTCCTGAGCGCAATTCCGGGCTTGTCTGTGTTGCTTGGAGAAACTACGGTGAGAAAGAAGGAAGGAAGGGAGGGAGGGAGGGAGGCCTGGAGTTATTCCAGGCAGAAACAAAGCAGGCTTGGAGACAAAGGGAATGAAAAGAACGCCTCTGCTATGAACACCAATTAAAGGCACCATCCTGTTCTTGGCGGGAATTAGTGCCCGTGTGATGAAACGGTACTGCCACGGGCCAGAGGCCACAGTGGGAAATAACCAGACCACCTCTGCGTGGGGCCTGGGCTGAAGGGTGACTGGGGTGGGCACTGTGTTTTCTTTCTTTGTAGTTGGAGAGAGACAAAGGGAAAAACATTCCATTTTTGGCTCCTATGTCATAATAGGCGCATTCCCTTTCTGTCATTAAAGAGGCCCTTATTCAACTTCACGTGTGCTTCTGGGCCCGTGGGCCATTTCTTACCGTAATCCATCAGCCTTAGGAAATAAAAGAGGAAAGGAAAGTTGCCTTAGGGCTGCTGATACAGTTTGTCTGAGAAGTTTTTCAATGGCTGTATCCTTAGACATAAGAATAACTCCAGTCTTTTCATGCTGATAAGTGTAGGTCCATTTCACTACAGTAGGAACCATCAATTTTAACAGGATGTGACAATAGAAGCTTTTCTCAACTGCACATCTGAGAAAACGGACATGATATGACAGATGATTCCTTATAGCCAAATATGAAAGGTATCAATAGAAGAGGCATTTTGCAAAAAATCAGACTGAGAGGAGATGTGCTCACTGTTATCAGGGGTTGCCTGGCGGTGCTGGGTCCCCCTTGCAGCACCACATCCGGGGATTTCTAGCATATGTAGTTTCAGAGAAACTAGATATTTTGGGCTTATGTGGTTTACTCATATTTGCATGCTTTATAAATGAGAACTACAAAATTAATAGGAACATCTGAGCTAGGGTTGCCTAGTCACCACTGCTACTCCTTGGAGACAGGGAGAGGAAGTGGAGGAAGTCTCTATGGAAGAATTCCATGGCTTGTTACCCTGCGCTCCCCGGTGGACTCACTGCTTTTATGGACTTGCTCACGTGCCCCAGAGGTCAACTCTGAGCACCTGGAGGAAATTCTTCAGTATGAAAAGCCAAAAATTTGTGTTTCCCCTGATACCTAGCTGAAGAGATACACTTTCAGAAAGAGCACATACCAAAAGAGATTACAGCTAATGAAGAGGATGCTTGCTCCTGGTCTGGGGAGAAGAAAAGGATTCCAAAACCAGGAAAGGTCATTTTGCCTGACGGCTCCTGACTCGGAACATGGTTACTTGAGCACTTTTGGCAGGGGAAGGTTTCAGTCTATTTTTAATATTAACTTCAAACTTCAAAGTTTCTTTTTTTTTTTTTGAGTTGGAGTCTCATTCTGTCGCCCAGACTGGAGTGCAGTGGCATACTCACAGCCACCGCAGCCTTGACCTGCTGGGCTCTGGCAATCCTTCCATCTCAGCTTTCCAAGTAGCCGGAACTATAGGCGTGTGCCACCACACCCGGCTAATTTTTGATTTATTGTTGAGACGAGGTCTCGCCAAGTTGCCCAGGCAGGTCTCGAACCCACAGGCTCAGGCAATCCACTCACCTCAGCCTCCCAAAGCGTGGGATTATAGGCTGAGCCACTGAGCCTGGCTTCAAAAGTTTTAACATTTCAAAAATTTATATTTACCCCCCAAATGTCTACAGTATAATATCAAATAATTTTAAGTTTCTTTGCTTTTGGCTGAAAATATATATAATGTATAACACTTTTTTTCATGGAAGTGAGAAAACAAAATTTTAAAAATGCAACTTACTTAAAATGAAATTAAAATAACTTTTAATGAAGATTTTGGAGAGCATAATAACAACAGCAAGTAATTCTCTCTCTCTCTCTGCAGATGAGGAAACTGCAGCTCAGGGAGGTTAACAAGGATTTATATATGAGGTCACATCGGTAGGGTGAGCAGGGACAAGAAGCCAGGGTTGTGGCTTCTAAAGTAATGCACTATTTTCCACTATCCTAGAATGTAAATTCTGTCTTAAACTCGAATGCATTTAAAAATGCTTAAAGGGCAAAAACAGATTTGGGATAGAATTTAGTTTGCATAGAAATCTGTGTGAAACAATCAGTCTTCATAGTTGAAACAATACAATATTGTGATAACCTCTTCTGTGGTTTTTGTTTATTTACATGAAACTGAATATCCCCTGCAATGATATCTCTAATGTGAGCTGGGCAGTATTGTTAACCTAACTTGGATACTTTCAGAACAGGTTCATATTATGTGTCTCAACAAAGAAATTTCTTTATCCTATATTTAATCTTTGAGATGTTTTCCTTTAATCTATGGAAACAAAAATTGCATTGGTGAGAATCCACACTCCCCACCAAAAAAGAAAAAAAAAAAAATCAAAAAGACTTGAAGAGAATTCAAGAATTATGAAGCACGGAGTTCATGTTGTATACGGGTCTGTGCAGTGTTAAGAGAGGGTCGGGGAATATGCACAGTGGTGAAATAGATTCCATCTGTCCTATAAAAGGGTATACTTATTTCAGAATGAGAAACAATCCAACAGTTCCACTCTCTTATCAGTAGAGCTGGGCTCTCCTGTTGGAACGCTCATGAAAGATCATTTACAGTTCTTCTTGACCTTACCTTTTCTTGATTCATTTTCCTAACAATTGCTTAGCAGTAAAACTCTCCTGGTTCATGGCTGTGTAAGTTACTGGTGATGGCAGCGTCAGCAAATAAAACAGGCTTCTGTGCAGATCACTCCAAGCAAGACTGGCTCACATGTGCATAGGAGGCTGCCCCACTGCTCATGTCAGGAAGCAGAAAAACGGCTCTTCCCAAAGCACTCCAACAAATGAAGACCCAGATTGCTTGCAGGTGTAAGAGAGGCCTTGCAATCACTCTCTATGATCTGGTGGGCACTGTAAAGTTACTCTGGGATTTATTTCTTGGATATTACCCAGAATCATTTTTTCTTTTCAAATAAGATGCACATATATTTCCCCATAATCACTTTAAGAGGTGGAATCATAATATATTAAAATATCACTCTGATATAACAGCATTCAGGAAATTGTCTTGAAATTACTACAATGTTTAGAAAAGGATAAAAAGTCATTTTTAGACACACACACACACACACTTCTGCTTTCTCTCATCTATCCTTTATTGTGAAGTGATTTTTTTCCAGGAAATTCCACGTCATCCATTTATTTCCATATGTGTTAGCTTAAAAATTTTGTGATGACAGCTTGAAGAACAACACCTAGAATTACTTAATAGTTTCAGAATTATAAGAACAAAAATATATCTAGGGAAACCAAAAGAATAATAGCACAATTATCCTCCAGTATTTTAAAAAGCAAGCTTCATAACATCTCTCCAGAAGGATTCTGGGTAAACTAAAATACTGTTAGGATTCAAAATTCCCTCTATAGAAAAACTACTGTGTCTTTTTAAGACCTATTACTCTTCAGTAAAATTGTTCATTAAAGTATTTTGGTCTAAACGTTGGTACTATTTATGAAGCCCTGAGGGGAGTGCTCTGTTGTAACTCCTATTTTGTTGACAAAGAAAACAAAGTTCAGAGAGAGAAAATAATTCATTTGGGACCCCGAGCTCACTAGTGGCTGAGATTTATGACGTTATCAATTGTTCTTTTCATTGCACAGAAATTTATATTTTCAATCAGAAGATCAGTATTTATCATCTACTTCAACCCACCCAGTGCAGGAATTCCTAGGGCACAGGGTCACTGGGGGACCATCTTGTATACCTGTAGACAGGGAGAGGTCACCATCTCAAGACAGTGGGACAATTTAACATGAATATGACAAAAAACCAAAAACCTAGGCTGATGTTTAAAAATGTTTTGTGAATAAAAAAATACAAGGTATATTATTGAAAACTATGTTCAGAACAACAAAGTCAATAGCCACATAGCCAACACTTACCTCCACCATAGCGGTCCATTAATCAGAGATAATCTTGTTTTCTTTGGTATTCCAAGAACAAACATGTAGAATTAAGCAGTGCCACTTCTGCTTCAGATGCTTAAGGCCCATTTCCTGTGCCCCTCCACCCCCATCTGACACACAGTCCCTTCTTTGGTGGGTCTCTCCACCCCAACAGCCCCTTTTCCACTTGTTCACAATACACTGAAAATACCCAAGCCTCACCAGACTCCCTGGCTCTCTGCAACTTGCCGCCTTTTGAAGCACATATATGGATAATGGCTGGCAAGAAAGTGAAGGCAACATTACAAGTGCACCAGGTCAGGACGGAGATTCTGGTAGAAACCATTCCTGCTGGCATGTCTCACAGGTGGTGGCCTGTGAGACACTCACTTCACTGGCTGTGCGGTCTGGACAGATGTCAAAGGTGATGGCGAGCTGACCTCTTTGGAAGTGTCACAGGACAGAGTTCCACGGGGATCCGAGAACCCCCCACCCCCGCCTTGGTTCTTTGGTATCCTATTCCTTCTCCTCAAAGTGGAGCTTACCTACTTCTCAAATGACCTCTGCAGCAATCATTCTTTCACCTCTTTTCACCACTTCTGAGTATAAAGCCAGAATGTGGCGCACACACGCTCCCTGGAATATAAAGGTGACGCTGGGAGAGCCTCTCTCCCCATATAACTCGATATTATCATACGGCTGCGATTCTCACGAAAAAGAACCAGAAAATCTAAATATCAGTGCCACGATACAGCCTCTGGTTCCCCCAAATTAAACAGACAACTAGAATCATAAGAAGGCAATCTGTAACATAGATTGTTTTAGACTGTTTACATGCCATTTATGAGAAAAAGGGATAATCAAAAGCCGTCCCCAGATACTAAAAATGCCTTACAACGTACAATGGCTGGGCAGTGCCCTGTTCTCAGTTGCTCATCACATTTCTAGTAGTCCCCCCACAAATCATCCGCACATAGCCCCTTCCCAAGGCGGTCAGCACGGAGCACATTTTGGTTTCAAAGCACAAAACATCTCTGTTTTAAAGCACACGCCAGTCACTAAGCAGCCACCTGAAAGAAAGCAGGCAGAGAGAAAGCAGCACAGGCCCGAGCATCTGCAGAGCGCTTGTGTACCTAGGTCGAGGATCCAGTACTTGCAAGTGCCAGGCTGCCCGCCACCGCAGCAGGCTGAGCTGACAGAGGACAGCGAGTCCAGCGTGTCTCCCGGCTTCACTCCGTTTGGCATGGTGATGGGAGCTGACCGGCGGTTGAAGGTTCAGAACCTCTACCCTGCCTCTCCCTCCACAGCAGCTCAACAGACACTCAGACACAGACTAGGGACGCGACAGGGACAGGCACACAGACAGGGACTGGGCAATGCTGCTGGCGCCAGCTCCCAGTCCAGCCCAAGCGCGCTCCTCTCCCTCGCTGGCGTCTGAGCACTGCCTTGCAGTTGGGTTTCACATGTGGGAATATCTAGACGTAGTGGATTACATTCTACCACACTGACTCTAATTGGAGCTCAAGAAAATTCTTAAGGCCCCCTGGAAACCAGATGTCTCTCCTCTCCTACACTAGCTAGAGCTGCAATTTCCTTACTCAGTGAAATGCAAAGTGACAGATGCCCTCCCCACGCAAGGCTTTCTGAACAGCTTCACTGACTTGGGCTTTGTGTACATCTGGAGGGAGGTCCTCTCTGAGAGACACACAACAAACAGCCCCTCCCATGTGACTTGATACAAAAAAGAAATGTAATGCAGTCTAATAGCCAGCTGGTTACATCACAGTGCTACAATGCCACTCCTTACTTATTAAAAACATATCTTCATTCTTCCCTACAGGAAGTAGCCATACAAGTGAAAATAAATATCTTTACATATGATTTGTAAGGGCGTTTTTAGTAAAGTGTATGTTAAAAGCTCATTTTTGTCTTTTTCAGAAATTGGATATTTTCCTCAGCCTACATACATTCTTACTCTATTTGAAAGTTTCCATATGTTCTCTCCCTTGTCTCACAGCATGATGGTTTTGAATAAAAATATTCACTGTGTAAGCATCTCAGAGTCTGACTTCCAATTTCTGTGGGAAGTGTGTGTACCCTCCAAACTAGACCTGTGTGGCCCGTCTCTTGCTTGAGGAAGAATCACCTGTAACATTCTAGACATATCTAAAATTGTAATGTGGTCCTTAGCTACTTAAATTTTTTTTGGAAGGAGTGTTATTTGTTGAAGCCTGTATTTACCATAAAAGCATGCATTATCTTAAGTTTTTTGTGTTAGTAATTCTTCTCATGTCTGCTTTATCTAATCTGATAGTATAAACAATTTTATTTGTATTGTTTTATTTGCTAAGAATGTTGTCTCTTTTTCTCTGTTCAATTCTTTGAAAACTTAAATTTTGGTTTTTTCCCTATACCCAGAATGTTTTGCAAGTAAATTTTAAAAATTCTCAAAGGAAAAAAAAAATTGAAAACAGTACAGACTTTTTTTTTTTTTTTTTTTGAGTTGGAGTGTCACTCTGTTGTCTAGACTGGAGTGTAGTGGCATGCTCCCGGCCACCGCAGCCTCAACTTGCTGGCCTCCGGTTATCCTTCCACCTCAGCACACACTACCATGCTCGGCTAGTTTTTGATTTATTGTGAGACGAGGTCTCACCAAGTTGCCTGGATGGGTCTCAAACCCGTGGGCTCAGGCAATACTCTCACCTCGGCCTCCCAAAGTGCTGGGATTACAGGCTGAGCCACCGAGCCCGGCCAGGACAAACTTCTAGTATCTTTCTGAGTTTAAGACAATTAACAATCATTAACAAACAAGATGACATATCCAGGGCGCGCACACACGAAAACTGTCTCAGATACCGTAATACTTCTCTCACACAAACTGCCACAGAGGGGGTTATGGGCTCGCATTGGGCTTCATATTCTTCTTAAAACACCAAAAGCAAAGCATAAGGTTGTTTTTCCCTATAAATGGTCCCATGATAGATCCAGATGGTGTACTTATGCCAGGGAACTCTGCACAGAGCACTTTTTATGTAAGAGAAGAAAACTTTATTACCAAATAAATAACCTCCTCTTTTGCTGGCAAAAAGCACTGAAAGTTATGACTTAAAGGAAATTACGTTAATTGACATTCTAAGGTTTCATTTACTACACCCTTTATTAAGAAGTTTACTCTGTACCTTTCCAAAAATATAGACTGCCAAGCAAGAGCCATTACTTAAAAAAAAAAGCTGTCAGGGAAATTAATTACTTTATGTGTAATGTAAGTTCTCTATGAGAGAAAAAAGGATTAAACCTAAAACAAATAAAATAATTTTGGCTAAAGATGTATGGGAAATTTCCCCAGCGACTGGTCTCCTCCAATTGCAGGCTGACGTCTGTCAAAGAGATGCAACATTGCAGGAATACAGAGCAAGGGGGAAGGATGGCTCCCATCCAATCCTCTCCTTCCTTCTAGTCATGTGGTGTGAGGCTGCATGCGCGTAAGATGAAACAGGGTGCTTTATACAGTAAGCAAATATAAATTGTTAGCCAGGCTTGGTGGCTCAGCCGTAATCCCGTGCTTTGGGAGACTGAGGTGAGTGGATTGCCTGAGCCCACGAGTTCGAGACCCGCCTGGGCAACTTGGTGAGCCCTCATCTCTACAATAAATCAAAAAATTAGCCAGGCTTGGTAGCGTGCACCTGTAGTTCCAGCTACTTGGAAGGCTGAGGTGGAAGGATCGCCAGAGTCCAGCAGGTCGAGGCTGCGGTGGCCGGGAGCGGCCACTGCACTCCAGTCTGGGTGACAGAGTGAGACTCCAACTCAAAAAAAAAAGATAAATTGTTTCAATTTCAGGTGACTAACCTGAAGGGTGACAATCTAACCCACTGATGAGAAACACAGACCCAGCAGGAATGCTGAGGTTAGTAAATGAATGGGACAGGGAAAGAGCTGAGTTTGCAAAAGGGAAAAGAGAGAAAGTTCTAACAACTGGTGAAAGCTACCCAGAAGTAAGTTTTGAACTCCAAGGCCTGTTTCTACCATGGTGGTATGATCAGGAATGTGTTCTGAGTCAGGCAGGTTCAGTTCAGGAGAGAAAGACCCAGAAGTAAGTTTTGAACTCCAAGGCCTGTTTCTACCATGGTGGTATGATCAGGAATGTGTTCTGAGTCAGGCAGGTTCAGTTCAATGAAAAAAAAAAGATAAATTGTTTCAATTTCAGGTGACTAACCTGAAGGGTGACAATCTAACCCACTGATGAGAAACACAGACCCAGCAGGAATGCTGAGGTTAGTAAATGAATGGGACAGGGAAAGAGCTGAGTTTGCAAAAGGGAAAAGAGAGAAAGTTCTAACAACTGGTGAAAGCTACCCAGAAGTAAGTTTTGAACTCCAAGGCCTGTTTCTACCATGGTGGTATGATCAGGAATGTGTTCTGAGTCGGGCAGGTTCAGTTCAGGAGAGAAAGACCCAGGGATTTGTAACCTCAGCAGACAGTGGGAAGAAAAGCCCGTTGGAAATCATGGCCATGCGGGTGGGAAGGAGAGGAGGTGAGAAGGCAGGTGGGTGGCTTAATTTACTGGAAGCAGGTTTTAGAAGTGACAGTGTGATGTGACCAGAAATGAATCTGGAAGCTACTGGAGGCTTGAGAATGGGTAGAATGAGGTTAAAGCTTTTAGTCTTCAACCTCACTTGATCTGTTTAATGAGTCTATCTGTAGCGTGAGAACAGTATCAAGTAAGAAAAGGTGGTGAGAAAATGATGACAAAAGTCTGAATTTTCAATAACCAGGACTAGAAAAGGAAGGGAATAGTGAGATCATTTTAGAACAGATGGAGTTGATTTTGCAAAGAAAGAAGAGAAATGTGAAAACCGAGTAAATGGGGGGTTAGAGACAAGCGTTGTAGATACTTAGCGGAACGGGAGATGTGAAATGTAGAAATTAAAAAGTGGAGTTTGTGAAGAAAACAAGACATTCTCTTTTTCTGGTATTTTTGATACGTTTTCGACAATTTATTTGGTGGCTGGACATATAATTTAAAATGTCACAAAGAGAACAGAAGATCCATTGTCTAAGTAGTGCTTTCAGGACACAGAGTTTGTTTATGAGGACCAAAGCAAGGGATGCTGGGAAGAAACAAATGGGTGATATCTGTACTTAGAAAATTGGGTGCTGACTCTTAGAATCATAGTTGTACTTCACATACCCCCAAAATAAATAATGAAAATCAACCAGGATGGGAGGAGCTATGGGCTGAATTGCGTCTCCCCAAATTCATATGTTGAAGTCCTAAACCCAGTACCTCAGAACATGACTGTACTTGGAGGCAAGAACTTTAAAGAGAGGACTGAGGTAAAATGAGATCATTACGGGAACTCTCATCCAATACCAACTGGCGTCCTTATAAAATGAGGAGACAAGGACATAGCCACGCACAAAGGGAAGGCCGTGAAAAGACACAGAGAGAAGATGGCTACCCGCAAGCCAAGGAGCGAGGCCTCAGAAGAAACCAACTCTGCCGACACCTTGATCTCTCGTTTAGGCTCCAGAAAGTAAATTTTCTGTGAGAAAATAAATTTCTGTTGTTTAAACAAGTCAATATGTGGTACTTTGTCATGGCAGCCCCAGCAAACTAGGAAGTGGGATGTGCGTGTATGAGGGGTGTGAGTTCTCCAAATGAGATATAAACACAGAGACAAATGAAGCCTGCTGGAGAAAAGAATTCTATAAACCTAGTTGAAGAAAGTGGGTGGGGAAGAAAAGAACTAACCCAACCAACTTTGAAAAACAGTATTTTGATTGTATACTGTAAAACCGAAGGAAAAAAATAAACCTGTCAGTTTGCTTCTTAAGGAGTATAGTTTAGCAATTTTAAAACTACTATAACAAGAATAGGTAGAAATGAGTGTTTTCAAATAAAGAAATAATTAGTAAAGAAAATATTCAACTTTCAAACAAGGGAGAAAAAAAGAACAGCATTAGAATAGAACTGATCAAGTAAGTGTATTTTGGAGAATGAGAGCCAGGTTTCTCACTGTTAAAGAAAGAGGTTACAAATGAGGAAAGGAGGATGGTTAGAATAAAGCTGTTGTTGTTGGACTGCAGTTGGAGGCTTCAGTATGAGGTAAACTTACACACACAGAGGAAGGTGGGGAGAGAAGGAAGGAGACAGAGAGATATAGATGTCTGTGTACACAAGGGTTGGTATGCATACATGTCTGCTGAGAGCGCTTAAAGTCATGGCGCCACATAGCAGTGAGCAGACATAGCACTCAGACCTTGGTTTCTAAAACCTTTCTCCAATAAAAGGAACCAGGAGAACCTCTTGGGGGGAAATGGCTGATTCCAAGACTGTGGCAGGGAAAATATGAGACAACTCTGGAACATCTTATAGTGCCAGGAAGGGAGTGTTCAAAAAATGGCAGGTGCGTGTCAAGTGCACAGAAGGCGCTCCTGATGGCCAAAGCTGGACCAATTAGATGAACAAAAATAATGATAGCATGGATTATGACCCATAGAACAAGATAAACAGCCATGACTCCAACTGATATAAATGGAATAAATAAATGAGGTGGAGGGACAGCTCCTTCCTTACAGAAGAATTCCAATTGATAAATTTAGAAGGAATGAAAAAAACAGAGAATTCCAAAAGGCAAAAACATTACATTAGTAATTGTTACAGGCAGAAACTATAGATGGATATCAAAATTAGTAGGTAAAGGTAGGATGAGAAACAGGATATTTGCATAGTTTAAAAATATCTCCCCACAAGATATTTATTAATTACAAAGAGAAAAAGAGTAACTTTACAGTGGGGAAACACTTCAGACACTTTTCAGCATGTTACCAAGGTCAACACACCAGCAAGGAGATATGTCATATCGGCATCCTCTGTGGCCCCTGATGTGACACACTGAGAAGGGCACAGTAGCTTCAGAGGTGTTCTTGCCAAAAATATATAAACTAAATTTAAGAGAAAATATAAACTCGAACTGGGGGACATCCTATAACATAAAGAGCCAGTATGCCTTAAAATTGTCAAGGTCATGAAAGACAAAAAAAAAAAAAAAGACTCAGTAGCTACCAGCTACCACAGACTGAAGGAAATTAAACAGGATGTGAATCCTGGATTGGATATTGAGTCCAGAAGGGGCATGAAAGCAAAATCTGAGACAGGGCCTGGGGCTTAGTTAGAGTTCTGTGTCAGGACTCAAGTCCTGCTTTACACTGCATGGGAGATGTAACTATTGGGGTAGCCAGGTACGGGATGTATAGAAATTCTCTGTATTCTTTTTGCAACTTTCTTATAAGTCCAATATTATTTCAAAATAAAATGTTTTTAAAACTTTTTAAAAGAGTATTATTTTATTTAAATGCAAATAGCTTTCTCAAGACATTGAGAATATGACAAAGTTACCAGAAAAAAATAGGCCACGTCAGAGAAGATCTTTTCTGAAAAAAGAAACATCAGGCAAATTAAGGATCTGTGAATAAAGGGATCTGTGACTTACTGAAAAAATATCCTGAAGAAACACAAAATTATTATTTCTCCATACATTTGTGGGACAAAAACAGGGCAAGATTACAACAGCCGATCTTCTTTTCTTTTCTTTGTTTTTTGAGTTGGAGTCTCACTCTGTCGCCCAGACTGGAGTGCAGTGGCACGCTCCCGGCCACCGCAGTCTTGACCTGCTGGGCTCCGGCGATCCTTCTGCCTCAGCCTCCTGGCTAATTTTTTGATTTATTGTAGAGATGAGGTCTCGCCAAGTTGCCCAGGTGGGTCTCGAACCCGCCAGCTCAGGCAATTCACTCACCTCAGTCTCCCAAAGCGTGGGATTACAGGCCAATCTTATTTTCATAAAAATGAAAGTATTTTTATATAGATTGGTTGAAATGAAGCTTATATGGTCATGGTCAAAGTTAATGCACCCAACATTCATTTTTCAGGTAACCTTCACTTATGATAATTATTTCTCAAACATTTAAAATTAGAACTTCACCGGGCTCGGTGGCTCAGTCTGTAATCCCAGCACTTTGGTAGGCTGAGGTGAGTGGATTGTCTGAGTCCGCAGGTTTGAGACCCACCTGGGCAACTTGGTGAGACCTCATCTCTACAATAAAATAAAAAATTAGCTGGGCGTGGTAGCGTGCGCCTGTAGTTCCAGCTACTTGGAAGGCTGAGGTGGAAGGATTGCTGGAGCCCGGTAGGTCGAGGCTGCAGTGGCCGAGAGCGGCTACTGCACTCCAGTCTGGGTGACAGAATGAGACTCCAACTCAAAAAAAACCAAACAAACAAATTAAAAAAAAAAAAAAAAATTAGAACTTCAATATTCAAGTGTTGTAATTAATCTGACCATAAAAACATAAGACGAGTAATTTTTGCTACTACAAAAATAGTAAAAGGCCTCAATATACAAATAGTGCTTTTAAAATGAGGACTAGAAATATACTCAAAGTTAACTAAGATTAAATGAGCCGTAGGACCTGAAGTCTTTCTACTAATATTATAGTGCTTTTTGATGAGTAAACATGTATCCATAACTAGGTAGTTAATACAGGATGAAAAAATGCCCAAAATCAAAAGCAAAAGATTGGTTTAGAAAACAACCGTTAAATTTTGAGATTAGATCTTGAATGACAGAACTACTGGGAATATTATGTTTAATTTCCTCTAAAAAGCGTAGCGTGTTCTTGAGACTTGGACATGCCATTGATATATTGATAACACTGATAACTTTTCAGTATTCTGCCTTCAAGTCAGTCCTCAGATCCTGATTATGACAATGAGCACACAGTTCTGCAATGGAGGCCGCTGGGCCTTTGAAACACCACATGGCTTTATGAAAGTAGCAATTTTGGACTGCTTTCCTTTCGCTACCTCCCCAGCCCTCGTTTTCTTCCCTGTGCGTTTCCGTCCTGCACAATATGTCTACAGTGCTGGCCTCATGCACAGCTGTGCCACCAAGATTGAGTCTCTCAGGTTCCGCACACAAAGATACTCCTGTTCAGAGGAAGTTTTCTCTGGTTTCTTTACCCCATAGATGATACCTCCTGCTCTGGAGGAAAGGGGATGACGAAACCCCACGCTTCTTAGGGCTCCATTCAGCACAGAGTTCCTGCTGCTTTCTAGCACAGTTGCCAAGCCACAAAAGCACCTTTATAGGGCATTCAAACCCCCCTAAACTCTCCATTTGGGTGCCAAGAATTCGATAGGCTCCTTTTCATAGCTTTATTTACTATCTTTTCACAAACTATGTGAGTTTTTCTCTTTAACAAAACAAACATTCAAACACTTTTTTTACATTTCACTTTCACTCACTATGTGACATTCTCTGTTTGCACCAGCATTCTGGATTATTCGCAGAACTGCAATATGAGATGGTGACCTCACAAATCACATTCCCTAAAAAAAATAACAAAAACAATCGTGCTCAAAAATTTAGAGCAATGTAGCCAACCCGACAGCCAAGAGGTGAGTTTGACGTTCCAATTCTGCTGAACTTCAGAGAGTGAGAGATTTAGGACACAAATTCATAGCGGG